>NW_027098040.1:12500-40000 GCF_019320115.1 Miscanthus floridulus | reverse complement strand
CATAGAGGTGTTATTTATACTAGGAACAAATCTCTTAGATAGCTATGAACTGAAGTCTCTATGTTTGAAGATGGAAGGCCAACTAGTGAAGCATTCCCGAAGTGGTCTTCAATTCTCACACGTCTCCTAGGCTTCTGCATAACCTTCAATAAAATAGTCATTACTCCCTGTTCAAAAGTCCAAATGGCGTGCTGTTGGATGCGTTGGAAACTAGGCTTGATGAGGTTTCCAACCATTTATAGCATGCACCACAACACTCTAGAGGATGGTACAGTATTGAATGAGAAGTTGTACCAATATCCTGTCCCGGGAAGACTGTTGACCTTCAGAGTAGTCTAAACTAATATGATCATAACTCCTTGGTGCAAGGTCCAAATGATATGATGTTGGTTTCATTCAAAAGCTAACTTGATCATCTTTTGAACAAGTCCTCATGGATCTCCAAAGCTTCAGCAAACCAAGAGTTATGATTGTTTCTTTCTGCTAGTCCGTGCTGTCAGCCAGATGGTGTGTTGGTTCAGCTTCTATGTAAACCATCTTGTCTCTTTTGGTCCAGCAGTAGCTCCTTCTTGTGTAAACCTTATCAAGATATATGTTGCGGATTTTAGGTAGTATAACATTCTTAAATATTTCAAAGTTAAGTTTAGCTAGGAACAAATTCACTTGCTCTTGTATCTCCTTGGCCTAGTTGAGAGGAAGAATAGAACCTTGATTGACATGGCAAGATCAATTATGAGTGAGTACAATGTGAGTTATTCTTTTTGGGCCAAAGCAATCAACACGGCTTGCTACTATAGCAACTGCCTATATTGTCATCCATTGAAAGAGAAGACCCCATATGAGCTATTGAATGATAGAAAGCCCAATATTGCATACTTTTGTGTTTTTTGTTACAAATGCTATATATTGAAGAAAGGCAGTAGATTGAGCAAGTTTAAGAAGAAGTATGATGAAGGCTTCTTGCTTGGTTACTCTACTACTAGCAAGGCTAATAGAGTCTGGAATTTGGCTAGTGGTACTCTAGAGGAGGTTCATGATGTTGAATTTGATGAAACCAAGGGTTCCCAAGATGAAGATGAGAATATAGATGATGTGAGAGGCACTCAATTGGTCAATGCAATGAAGAATATAGACATTGGTGATATAAGTTCTTGAGAAGTGATTGATGTTGAAGATGACAAGAATCAAGTGCTCTCTAACTCAAATGTGCAAGCTAGTGGTTCTCATGATCAGAGTCAACCTAGTGCAAGTGATAACAAATAGCAAGATCAACAAGTGTCTAGTTCATCATCTTAACAAAATGATCAACCAAGTGCAAGCAATCAAGTTCAAGTGCTTCAACCAACAAATACTGCAAGAGATCATCCTTTGGATTCTATAATTGGTGATATCTCAAGAGGTGTACAAACAAGATCAAGATTGGCATTATTTTGTGAACACTTCTCATTTGTGTCATCCATTGAACCAAAGAAGATAGATGACGCTTTAAAGGTTGTTGATTGGGTGAATGCTATGCATGAAGAGCTAAACAACTTTACAAGAAATCAAGTATTGGAGTTAGTTGAGAGGCCAAAGGATCATAATGTGATTGGAACCAAATGTGTCATTCGGAACAAGCAAGATCAAGATGGGATAGTAGTAAGTAATAAAGCAAGATTAGCGGCTCAAGGTTACACTCAAGTTGAAGGTCTTGACTTTGGAGAAACTTATGCCCCGATTGCAAGATTGGAAGCAATTAGGATCTTGTTATCCTATGCTTGTGCTCACAACATCAAGTTGTACCAAATGGATATGAAGAGTGCATTTCTAAATGGGTACATCAATGAGCTAGTCTATATTGAACAACCACCTAGTTTTGAAGATGATAAGAAACCCAACCATGTCTACAAGTTGAAGAAGGCTTTGTATGGCTTAGAGCAAGCACCACGGGCATGGTATGAGAGGTTGAGGGATTTCCTACTCTCTAAGGGATTCAAGATGGGCAAGGTTGACATCACTCTCTTCACCAAGAAGATAGGCAATGACTTGTTTGTGTTGCAAATCTATGTTGATGACATTATCTTTGGATCAACCAATCAAGATTTTTGTGAGGAGTTTGGAAATATGATGGCAAATGAGTTTGAGATGTCCATGATTGAAGAGCTTAGTTACCTTCTTGGTCTTCAAATCAAGCAAATGATGAATGACACATTTGTAAGTCAAGGCAAGTACATTAAGGACATGCTCAAGAAGTTTGGAATGGATGATGCTAAAGCTATTAGTACACCAATGGGGACAAATGGAAACTTGGATAGTGATGCTGGTGGCAATATGGTGAATCAAAAGATATATCGGTCTATGATTGGAAGCCTACTCTATGTGACCGCATCAAGGTCGGATGTGATGTTTAGTTTATGCATGTGTGCTAGATTTCAAGCCTCACCAAGAAAAAGTCATTTGAAGGCAACAAAGAGAATTTTGAGATACTTGAAGCATACACAAAATTAATGTTGGATTGTGGTATCCCAAAGGAGCAAGATTTGAGTTGATTGGATATTCAGACTCCGATTATATAGGATGCAAAGTTGAGAGAAAGAGCACATCAGGCACATGTCAATTATTGAGAAGATCACTTGTGTCTTGGTCATCAAAGAAGCAAAATAGTGTAGCACTTTCAACCACCAAAGCGGAGTACATTTGGGCCGGTAGTTGTTGTGCTCAATTTACTTTGGATGAAGGCTACTTTGAGTGACTTTGAAATCAAGTTCAAACAAGTGTCATTGCTATGTGACAATGAGAGTGCCGTAAAGCTCACCAACAATCCGGTTCAACATTCAAGAACAAAGCACATAGATGTCCACCATCATTTCATAAGAGATCATCAACAAAAAAGGGACATTTGCATTGAGAGTGTGGGCACCGAAGATCAACTTGCCGATATCTTCACCATGCCACTTGATGAAAAGAGGTTTTGCAAGCTAGAATTTTAGAGTTATCAACTTGCAAAACCTCTTTTCATCAAGTGGCATGGTGAAGATATCGGCAAGTTGATCTTCGGTGCCCACACTCTCAATGCAAATGTCCCTTTTTTGTTGATGATCTCTTATGAAATGATGGTGGACATCTATGTGCTTTGTTCTTGAATGTTGAACCGGATTGTTGGTGAGCTTTACGGCACTCTCATTGTCACATAGCAATGGCACTTGCTTGAATTTGATTCCAAAGTCGCTCAAAGTAGCCTTTATCCAAAGAAATTGAGCACAACAACTACCGGCCGAAATGTACTCCGCTTTGGCGGTTGAAAGTTCTACACTATTTTGCTTCTTTGATGACCAAGACACAAGTGATCTTCCTAATAGTTGATATGTGCCCGATGTGCTCTTTCTCTCAACTTTGCATCCTGCAAAATCGGAGTCCGAATATCCAATCAACTCAAATCTTGCTCCTTTGGAATACCATAATCCAATATTTTGTGTATGCTTCAAGTACCTCAATATTCTCTTTGTTGCCTTCAAATAACTTTCTCTTGACGAGGCTTGAAATCTAACACACATACACACACTAAACATCACATCCGGCCTTGATGCGGTCACATAGAGTAGGCTTCCAATCATAGACCGATACATCTTTTGATCGGCCATGTTGTCACTAGCATCACTATCCAAGCTTCCATTTGTCCCCAATGGTGTACTAATAGCTTTAGCATCATCTATTCCAAACTTCTTGAGCATGTTCTTGATATACTTGCCTTGACTCACAAATGTGCCATTCTTCATTTGCTTGATTTGAAGACCAAGGAAGTAATTAAGCACTCCAATCATAGACATCTCAAACTCACTTGCCATCGTCTTGCCAAACTCCTCATAAAAATCTTGATTTGTTGACCCAAATATGATATCATCAACATAGATTTGCATTACAAACAAGTCATTTCCAAGCTTCTTGGTGAAGAGAGTGGTGTCAACTTTTCCCATCTTGAATCCCTTAGAGAGTAGGAAATCTCTCAATCTCTCATACCATGCTCTAAGTGCTTGTTTTAATTCATACAAAGCCTTTCTCAACTTGTAAACATGGTTGTGTTTCTTTTCATCTTCAAAACCAGGAGGTTGCTCAACATACACAAGCTTATTGGTGCACCCATTAAGAAATGCACTCTTCACATCCATTTGGTACAACTTGATGTTGTGGGCACAAGTATAGGCTAACAAGATCCTAATTGCTTCCAATCTTGCAACCGGGGTATATGTTTCTCCAAAGTCAAGACCTTCAACTTGAGTGTAACCTTGAGCCACTAATCTTGCTTTGTTCCTTATTACTATCCCATCTTGATCTTGCTTGTTCTGAAAGACCCACTTGGTTTCAATCATATTATGATCCTTAGGCCTCTCAACTAACTCCCATACTTAGTTTCTTGTGAAGTTGTTTAGCTCTTTATGCATAGCATTGACCCAATCAACATCCTTCAAAGCTTAATCTATCTTCTTAGGTTCAATGGATGACACAAATGAGAAATGCTCACAAATTAAAGCCAATCTTGATCTAGTTTGCACACCTCTTGAAATATCGCCAATGATAGTGTCCAATGGATGATCTCTTGCAACATTGGTTGGTTGAAGCACTTGCACTTGATTACTTGCATTTGATTGATCACATGGTTGAGATGATAAACTAGCCACTTGTTGTTGATCTTGCACTTTGTCATCACTAGTTCTTGCTTGAACTTGATCATGAGAACCACTAGTTGCACATTTGAGTTAGAGAGCACTTGATTCTTGTCATCTTCAACATCAATCACCTCTCTAGGACTTATATCACCAATGTCCATGTTCTTCATTGCATTGACCAATTGAGTGCCTTTTACATCATCTAGATTCTCATCTTCCTCTTGGGAACCATTTGTTTCATCAAACTCCACATCATGAACCTCCTCAAGAGTACCACTAGCCAAATTCCAAACTCTATAAGCCTTGCTAGTAGTGGAGTAACCAAGCAAGAAACCTTCATCACATTTCTTTTTAAACTTGCTCAATCTAGTGCCTTTCTTCAATATGTAGCATTTACAACAAAAAAACCAAAAGTATGCTATGTTGGGCTTTTTTCCATTCAAAAGCTCATAAGGTGTCTTCTCCATTATGGGGTGACAATAGAGTTGGTTGCTATAATAGCAAGCCATGTTGATTGCTTCGGCCCAAAAAGAATGACTCACATTGTACTCACTCAATATTGATCTTGCCATGTCAATAAGTGTTCTATTCTTCCTCTCAATAAGACCATTTGATTGTGGAGTGTACTTGGCCAAGAATTGATGTCTAATTCCAAATTCATCACACAACTCATCAATTCTAGTGTTCTTGAACTCACTTCCATTGTCACTTCTCACTTTCTTGATGGTTGTTACAAACTCATTGTGAATGCTCTTGACAAATGATTTGAATATTGCAAACACATCACTCTTGTCAACAAGAAAGAACACCCATGTGTATCTAGTGAAATCATCCACAATTACAAATCCATATTTGTTTTCACCAATGCTAGTGTATGTGGTTGGTCCAAACAAGTCCATGTGCATCAACTCAAATGCCTTGGATGTGTTCTTCATGCTCTTCTTAGGATGTGTGTTACCAACTTGCTTTCCGGCTTGACATGCACTACATAGCTTATCCTTCTCAAATGTGACATCTTTTAAGCCTCTAACTAAGTCATGCTTAATCAACTTGTTGGATTGTTTCATTCCAACATGACCAAGTCTTCTATGCCATAACCAACTCATGCTAGACTTAGTGATCAAACATGTTGTCAATTGAGCTTCTCTAGCATTGAAATCAATCAAGTATAGATTCCCATATCTAAATCCTTTGAAAATCAAGTTAGAGCCATCTACACTTATGATCTCTACATCATCCACACCAAATATGCACTTGAAACCAAGATCACACAATTGAGCTACCAATAATAGATTAAAGTTTAAGCTCTCTACTAGTAAAACACTAGAGATGCTCAAGTCATTGGATATTGCAACCTTACCAAGCTCTTTGACCTTGCTTTTGCCATTTTCACCAAATGTGATACTACCAATCCTATTGCTCTTGTTTTCATTGATTGAATTGAACATTCTTGGATCACCGGTCATGTGTTGTGTGCACCCACTATCAAGCACCCAATGCCTTCCTCCGGCTTTATAATTGACCTACAAAAGAAGATCAATTTCTTTTAGGTACCCAAACTTGCTTGGGTCCTTGTAGGTTAGTTACCAAGGTCTTTGGTACCCAAATGGCCTTCTTCTTTGGGCCCACAATTAGTGTACCAATGAACTTAACCTTCACAACATTGGCACCCTTAACAAGCATGTAACAAGAATCAAATTTAATTGAGGATACATTAGGTCGCTTGTTCGTGTTAATCTTGCAATATTGCTCTATATGCCTAACTTGCTTGCATGTATTGCAAAACCGACCATTGCCCTTCACAAAGCTAACTTTGGGAGTGACAAAGGCCGCCTTGCCTTTCTTGGGGTATAGCCTAATCCTGCTTTATTGAGAGAAAACCTTTGGCTACCCAAGCACTTTAGCAAGCAAGCATCTCCACCATAGGCATTGCCTAAGGCACGAGTGAGCTCATTCACCTCCTTATTGTGGGTCTCATTTTCCACCATTAGTGAGGCATCACAAGTGAGACCATCACTCAAAGGTAAAGTAGAAGTAGTAGTGCTACAAGAAGTGTTAGTGGGAGCAACTACAATGGGCTTATAAAAAGATTCATCAATAATATCACATGTTAGTCCCACATCACAAGACACAATCACTTGCTCCTTCTTGTCTTCCTCCTTCTTGACTTGCTCAATGAGAGAGGAGTGAGCTTTTTCAAGCTTAGAGTGAACTTTGCCAAGCTTCTCATGGGCTTCTATTAGCCTCTCATGAGTGGCATTGAGCTCATCAAAGGATTGCTCAAGAAATTTGACTTTCGTGTGTAATTCTTTGCACTCCTTTCTCTTCATCTCAACGCAAGTGTGCACTTGCTCACACATGTCCAAGAGCTCCTCCTTGGTGTACTCCTCCTCCTCCTCATCATCATCATCACTCCTACAAGTATCACTTTCACATTCATCATCATCACTCATAACATATTTTACCTTGGTAGGCTTTGCCATGAGGCATGTTGATGGAGTGTCAAAGATGGAGGGCTTGTTGTTGATGGTGATGCTTGCTAGTGCTTTCTTGATAGATTTCTTGCCATCATCACTAGAGTCATCACTATCCCAAGTGACCATATATCCTCCACCCTTCTTCTTTTGGAAGGTCATCCTCTTCTCCTTCTTTTCCTTCTTGTCCTTCTTGTGCTTCTTCTTTTCATCCTCATCATTGTCACTATTGCAAGCCACCTATCCAACAATTCTAGTTGCTATGATCACTAGACACACAATTTGCTATGTTACTACTCACTAAGAGCTCTCACACTTGCTACACTAAAGAGCTCCACTAGATGAACTTAAAACAACAAAGCAAGCTCTCAATTCTAGTTACACTAAAGAGCTTGCTATAACTAGTTTGCAAGAATATAAATGAGTGAGTAGAGTGATTATACCACCGTGTAGAGGAGTGAACCAATCACAAGATGAATACTAAATCAATCACCAGGAGAATACCAAAGGGCAAGAGACAACCAATTTTTCTCCCGAGGTTCATGTGCTTGCCAAGTCTCCGTTGTGTCGACCAACACTTGGTGGTTCGGTGGCTAAGAGGTGTTGCACGAACCTCGTCCACACAATTGGACACCATAAGAACCTATTCACAAGTGAGGTAACTCAATGACACAAGCAATCCACTAGAGTTACCTTTCGGCGCTCCACTGGGGAAGGCACAAGACCCCTCACAATCACCATGATCGGAGCTGGAGACAATCACCAACCTCCGCTCGATGATCCTCGCTGCTTCAAGCAGTCTAGGTGGCGGCAACCACCTAGAGAAACAAGTGAATCCCACAGTGAAACACAAATACTAAGTGCCTCTAGATGTAATCACTCAAGCAATGCACTTGGATTCTCTCTCAATCTCACAAAGATGATGAATCAATGATGTAGATAAGTGGGAAAGCTTTGGCTAAGCTCACAAGGTTGCTATGTTAATGCAAATGACCAAAGAGAGTGAGCTTGAGCCAACCATGGGGCTTAAATAGAAGCCCCCATGAAATAGAGTTGTTGGCTCCTCAGTCCACTAAAAAATGGGGCGACCAGACACGCCGGTCAGATCAACCGAACACTGGACCCTAGTGTCCGGTCGTGCGATGTGTGCCACGTGGCCCTGCTTCAAGCGTTGGTCGCCCGATTTCAACGGTCATCAGTACATTTAAGTTGTGACCGAACGCGCTGCTTGAAAGTAACCGGACACAGGACCTTAGCGTCTAGTCGTTTCTAGAAAGCTTCCATTTGAGAAAAATCATGACCGGACGCGTCTAGTCATGCCCGGTCGGACTCACCCAGCATTCGGTCACTCGGTGTCTCCTCTGTGCGCTGCCACGTCAGCAGGACCGGACGCACCCCATCAGCATCCGGTCATTAAGTGACCCAGCGTCTGGTCGAAGACCGACGCCAGCATCTTCACGCTGCCATTGACCGGATGCACTGGTCCTACCGAGACCAGCGTTCGGTCACTTACAGTGACCTCTGTTTTTTCTGTACAGTGCACCAGTGGCACCGTCGGACTGTCTACGCTCTACGGGCGGACACTCAGTTGGTGAAGTTTCTAACCCTTGCTTAAATGTGCCAACCACCAAGTGTATCACCCTGTGCACATGTGTTAGCATATTTTCACAAATGTTTTCAAGGGTGTTAGCACTCCACTAGATCCTAAATGCATATGTAATGAGTTAGAGCATCTAGTGGCACTTTGATAACCATATTTTGATACGAGTTTCACCCCTCTTAATAGTACGGCTATCGATCCTAAATGTGATCACACTCTCTAAGTGTCTCGATCACTAAAACAAAATGGCTCCTACCACTTATACCTTTGCCTTGAGCCTTTTGTTTTTCTCTTTCTTCTTTTTAGGTCCAAGCATTTGATCATCACCATGTCATCACCATCATCATGTCATGATCTTCATTTGCTTCATCACTTGGAGTAGTTTATCTATCTCATAATCACTTTGATAAACTAGGTTAGCACTTAGGGTTTCATCAATTCACCAAAACTAACTAGAGCTTTCAAGTGTGCTAACAATTGACCCTTAAAAATGCTTTGAAAAATGCTAACACACGAGCACATGAGTTGTACACACTGTGGTTAGAAACATGAAATCAAGGGTGAAGAGGTTGAGGAGATATAAAAAAGGAGACGAAGGTACTCGATCGGACTCTGGCCCCGGGGTGATCGGACTCACCCCTGGTGCGTCCAGTCAGTTGGCATAGAGAGGCGCAACCTCAGGTTCACGACCGGACCCTGCTAGCGAAGGGCGACTAGACGCGCAGGGAGTGCGTCCGATCGCATGTGACGTAGTGTGACGTAGCAGCGCAGTGGCTCGGCTTATGGCGCATAGAGGACCAGACTCTAGGGTGCATCCGGTCACCCTTAATCGGACACGCCCAGTCATGAAAACCCCTCTCGGGGTGCTTACTAGAGTCGATTGGACTCCACATTGTTGGAGCGTCCGGTCATCTGGCTACGCATCTGATCTCCGCGTGGTGCATGGTCTCTGCGCGGACACAGTCGGGGCACAACAGGTCAGTCTCAAGCATGTCCAGTCATGACTTAGCTGGCAGCGTGGCTTGGTTTTGACCGTTGGAATCCAACGGGCTACTTTCAAAGGCGCAACATGTGGAGGGCATCGGCCGATCGGACTCTACGGACCAAACATAGGAGTGCGTCCGGTCAGCGCGTCCAGTCCTGACTGCGTAGATCAATGACTCTATTTGTTTTAGGGGGTCTATAAATACACAATGGTCGGTTTAGGTCTCACTCTCTTGGCACTTTGACATTCTTAACATCCTTGTGAGCCTAAGCAAACATCTCCCACTCATCTCCATCATTGATTCATCATCATAGTGAGATTGAGAGTGATTCCTAGTGCATTTTGCTTGAGTGATTGATCTAGTGGCACTTGAGGATCGTTGTGGCTGTGGATTTCTTGTTACTCTTGGTGGTTGCCACCACATAGATGGCTTGGAGCAATGGAGGAGGATTGACAAGAGTTGGTGATTGTTTGCGGCCATCTCCTAGTGATTTGTGAGGGGTCTTGTGCCTTCCCTAGCGGAGCGCCGAAAGGTAACTCTAGTGGATTTCTTGTGTCATTGAGTTACCTAACTTGTGGGTAGGTTCTTGCGATGCCAAGTGTTGGCTAGGTGTGTGATACCTATTAGCCGCCGAACCACCAAGTGTTGGTCGACACAACGGGGCTAGCGTGCCGGCAAGCACGTGAACCTCAGGACAAAAATCTTGTGTCCATTATGATTGGTATTCTCCTGGTGATTGATTGGATATTCATTGATTGGTTCATCTCACTTGCCACGGCGGTAAAATCTTTCGACACACTCTCTTGTTTTTACATTATTTACATTCTTGCCTAGTTAAGCTCTTTAGTGTAGTTAGTCTTTAAGAGCTTGTTAGTTTAGTTAGTGAGGCTCTTTAGTTAGCCTTTGAGAGCTCATCAACTTAGAGAGTAGTGACTTAGCCTTTGTGTGAATCTAGAGATCATAGCAACTAAAATTATTGGTATAGGTGGCTTACAACCTTTGTAGAGATAGAGCAAAATTGCATTACGCCATTTAGTGTACTAACCATTTATTCTAGTGAGTTTGTTGAAAATTTTATAGGTTATTCTCCCCCTCTAGCCATTTAGGACCTTTCACTGTGCCTCACGCTGCGCTTCCCCGTGCCGCGACAACTAGTCTCCATCGGGCTGCAATAAGTAGATGAGCACATGTTGCAACAGTATGTTTCATGCGTTTAGACGTATGTTTCATCTGGATGTTGTATGTGTTTCATCTGGATGTTGCATATGTTGCAATTGCTATACACGTATGTTGCAAGTATATGTTTCAAATGTTTCATCTGTTTTAGACGTATGTTGCAAGTCTTTTATTTGGATGTTGCTTATGTTTCAGTAGCTATATACATATGTTGCTAGCGTATATTCAAAATGCTTCATACACGTATGATGCAAGTGTTTTATTTGGATGTCGCATATATTGCATACACATATGTTGCAAACGTACGTTGTAAATATTTCACCTATTTTTAGATGTATGTTGCAGAAGTGCTTCATGTTGCAACATTAAGAGGCCCAAGAAGCGGGTGCATGCGGAGACGGTCCCCGCGAGCACATCGGTCCCCACATGAGCCGCAAGCGAAATGGGCATGGGTGGTCCCCACATGCATGCGCATCAGCAGGCACGAGGCGCACAACAGCATGCGTAGGCGCAACAGCATGCAGGGACGGGTGTGCAGGCGCAGCAATTGCATGCGGCATGCGGGGGCGGACGTGCAGGTGCAAAGTTGCATGCGGGGCAGGCTTTTTTTATAAAAGGCGAGGCAGGCTTAGCAGCATGCGTGGCAGGCGGGACGAGCACAACAGGCGTGGTGAGCACGGGCGTCTGGACGTCCGGGCGCTAGCCACGCGGTTATTAGTTTGCTATGAATCTCTCAGTTGTAGTGTGTTGTGTTATAGCTCACGGTAGTCAGTAGCAAATCCTTTATGTAATACTATAAACCTTAGAGACGGATAGGTGGATTGTAGCCCATGGTTGGGAGTTTGCAGATTGCAACTTTCTTATTTCTTTTTAATAAAAAATGTGCTAAGACATTTTTTAAAAAAATAGATGCCTATATTTTTAACTAATTATTCTTTTTTATAACTATAATTCTATGTCTATCAATCTTTTTGAAATGAAATTTAGATGCTTATATTTTTAGCTAATTATTCTTTTTTTGTAGAACGATGTTTCTATTTCTATCAACGGCGATCTTGGAAGCTTTGTCTGAGTTCCTAGTTTCTTGAAGAAGTTTATGGTAGTCCACAGCCATAGGAGTGTGCCTGCATCGTATGCCTTTTTTCTTTTTCTTTTTACAATGAGTTTAATCAATTTGCTTTGATAAGCCACACCAACAAAACCTGTTTCTTGGAAAAAAAAACGAAAATTGAAAAACACAACCCTGTTTGGCATATAAGCAGGTACGACAACATAGGTGTCGTTCGGATTCTGTCCCGTACTATCCAAATTTCATTAGATTCTAGGATTACAAGAATCTACTCCCTCTGTCAAATTATAAAATATTTTGTTTTTTTGTAGATACATAGTTTTTTTGCTATGTATATATAGCAAAAACTACATATCTTTTCATGAAACACAAAAACTATATATCTAGAAAAATCAAAACGTCTTATAATTTAAAACGGAGAGCGTATGCTTAAAATGTACTAAATCTAACATGTTTGGATAGGATTATCACAAAAAAAGAATTATCGAATTCTTAGAATCCAGTTGCTTAGAATCGGGCAATATACTAGTAATCCTAATAAGCGACACTCGACAGCTTAACCTCATCAAAATGATATCGATCACCAAGTCATTGCAAAAGCTACACTACTGTACCCTGCATATGGCCAATGGCCAGATTTGGCCAATCTGGTGTAAGTTTAAGGCGATTAGTTGCATGGATGTTACTTTAGTTTTGTCTCGGCTGGTGCAAAGATTCCCTCACGGCGTGCAGGACGAGCACACAGGGCTAGGACTAGGACGGAACTAGAGAGCAGCTATATTAACCAATCAATTTCTGTTCTTCATGCGAACGGATAACCAATCAAGCAGTTTTGCATCAGACGATCCTGGCCGCACGGGCTGGTTGACAGGCTCGACGAGCCCGGCTTCGCTGGACCAGGAAGGCAACGGCCTACAACTGCTGACGCGGCGTAAAGAATAGGCATGCCTGCCTCACCTTGTCCAGTTCGCTCGCCCTTATGAAAAAAAATATTATTTATTAGTTGAAATAGTACGACTTATAAAGATCGTGGGCTTCGAGGCTGAAACAACAGTCCGGCGGGGCGGTTGGCAGCTCAACTGCTGTAGAGGCAACCAGCAGCAGCAAGTGCAAATTTGTAGTACTACAGGTGAGGGTGAGCTGCCGTTTTATGATGCAACATGTGCAGCCATTGAGCCATTAGTCAACAGAGGTTGCATAGTGGGTACGGTGATGCAAACCAGGTCTAGAAAAACGCAGTTGACAAACGCCAGCACAGCTGTACGGCTTCTCAGTTTTGACCAAAATAAATGCGTGGATCTGCAGCAGATATCGTGGGCATGGGGCTCTCTCTGCATGTGGTTGCTGATAGTCAGTGACAGGCTTCCAGAAGTTGACTTATTTGAAGGATAGGGAACTTAAAAGTGGCATAAAAACTAAAACTAACAAACAATACTTTTTAATAAAACGAACAGGGCCAATATAGCATTGTACTTATGCATCTGCGTGAAATGTGGGTTAAGTTGCTCAGACTTGCCAGAAGGGTAATGAAATGGCGGTCTGGCAGAGTACACAGTGCATAGTTGAAAAGTCCAACCAAAATGCGTCGGCTAGCATCTTTTTTTTTTTTGAAAGAGAGTCGGCTAGCATTTTTCCATAGCAGTGGACTAACCATTATGGCATTTTCTTTTGCAGATCATGAACTGGACCAATAATGCCTTTGCAACGCAGCAGTGCACATTCAGAGCCAAACACCATTTTTATGATAGTTAATGTCACTATCCAGTCAAGATAATTTCCTTTTACCAGTAGGCACGCGCTTGCTAGCTTTGACTTCTTATTGTCTAAGAAAGAACTGATCGAAACACGTTCGCTATGATTCCCATTTGCATGACACTGCGAGAAGTTTCTGCATTGTGCAAACAACATTTTAAAAAAGGCATCAAGAGTCCTGAATATATGCATGATGAATTATATATATATACACCTAGTGAGCTATAGAAAATAAAAAGAAATGGAAGAAACACTGTAAACATACTGAATGGAAAGCATCAACAAACAAAACGAAAACCCATACAACCAAATCTTGTTCATCATGATTTTGCCCTGTGAAGTGAAGCATGCATCTTGTTCATCATGACACTGAAAATCGGGTAGAAAGGCAGCCCTAGTCAAATCAAGGAGCCTTGTTCAAGTTTGCTACGTGCAACATGCCCGGCAGTCAACAAAATGAGAGAGTACCACACGGTTGGTATGAACATGGTGTCGAGTATAATTGTCCATTGTGGCCAACATGATCACAAGTTTACAATAATACTGTACTGAAGGAGACAGCTGACAGCAGGTGGACAGCCTTTCAGTTGAAACTTCTTGGACCGAAATAAAATGAGAGAGTACCACACCATTTTGCATCCAGCTTGATGGTTGAGCAACCAGATTATATTGCTGTGCAGATTTGGTTTGATAGAAACTGCCAATTAACCAGTGGCTTATGCTACTCAAAATTGAGAGGAAAGCTAAAATCAACCGAGTGTACGTTCTATCAATACCTCATTTTATGTATGTACTTTCAGCTCGTGCAAGCTTCAAGGTGTCGTCAACTTATCAGCCTTTCACTCAAATCTTCACCAACCATTCAAGAACCAGGCGATCCAACATCTTCAAGATCAACAGGCGGCTCAATACCACAGCTGATGCACTGGCGCGACAAGCTCAAAGCACGCACCCCTCTAATTTAGAGACCGTCTACTCTTATGAGCACAATGTACCCCAGTGCACTCTACTTCAAGCTCTACAATCTGTAGACTTGACTGATGTAACCATCCTTGCAGGCCGTTGCTGCTAATAATAAAGTTGTTTGTTGTCAAAAAAAAAAAAACTTATCAACCGGTTAGCAGCCTGATTCATCAAGCTTATCGCGGTAGTCGTCATATCTCTATTGAGTGGCTATGTAAAATCAGGTGTTGATATCCCTAAGAGTACTCTAACCCTAATTTCAGAACTCAACTTCCTTCTGAAAGAGGATATTTATATATACTAGCGTGGGTGCCCACGCTTTGCGTGGGAAGGAGGGCGGAAAAAAAAAGATGAAACGGGTGCGCACTGTTCCATAACGGATATGGACTGTTCTGTATTGGGTTTATACTGTTCCTTATCGGGTTTTCTTATTGTGTTAGCTACTGTTCATAGTGGATCCGGTACCCGATACTGTTGATCTGCAGGGTATGAGTCTTGGAGAGCGCCGGATGAACAGGTAAGAACAGTGAAATGGATATAGATACCAAATATAGTAGGAGAGGCACTGCCAAGTCCATCCTGAATCCTGATGACTCCTCGAACGCGGCTGTTGTTTACCATCTGATTGGTGGAAAGTCCTGCTTTCCAGCTGCAAGCAGGCAATCTGATCTGAAGGAGTATATAAGGCCCTGTTTAGTTGCACTTCATTTTGCAAAATTTTTCAAGATTCTCCGTCACATCGAATCTTTGGACGCATGCATGAAGCATTAAATATAAATAAAACATAAAACTAATTACACAGTTTAGACGAAATTCACGAGACGAATCTTTTAAGCCTAATTAGATTATGATTGAACACTAATTACCAAATAACAACGAAAGTGCTACAGTACCATTTCGCTAAAAATTTCGCAACTAAACACTACCTAAGTGCGCGCTGCCGATCGGACAGGAAGAAGCCAACACTAATCAATTCAGTGTCCTCGGTGCTCAATGCTCTCCCAATCCGCCCCATGTCGCCTTCCCTGCTAGCTTTATCTTGGCTTGCTGATGTGCTGTGCATCACTCTCTCTCGCTGGTACGGAAGTGGGCTGGTAGCTCACAGGGCCAGTGGCCACCCCACCATTACAATGGTCAGTGGACAAAAAAATATTCCCGGCTCTTGTCTGCTGCTGCTCGTCCGTCACTGATTCGATCTCTTAAATTCATCGGCTTTCAAGAATCCACGCAAGAATCCGATCTCGAAACTACAGACCATCGATTGCAAACATGGACGCAGTGATGGGAAGGATTCATCTTGTACTGGTGCAGTGCGTGGCTGTGGCGGCGCTGATATCTTCATTAGCCGCCGGCGTCGCCGGCGAGGCAGCGGCGGCCGCGGCGCAGGAGCTGCGGCAAGGCTTCTCCGTCGCCCACGACCAGTCCTACTCGCAGTTCCAGCCAGTGCTCGCCGACCCCACCGGCGTCTTCGCGCTCGGCTTCCTCCGCGTCAACTCCACCATGCTGGACCTCGCCGTCATCCACCTCCCGTCTGCCTTCCCGCTCTGGCGCGCAATCCCCGACCGCCCCGCGCCATGGTCTACAGCCGCCTCCCTCTCCTTCGACGGCGGCCTCGTCCTCACCGACTGCGCGGCCAACAAGGTGCTATGGTCCACCGCTGCCACCTCTGCCTCGGCCGGCGACCGCGCCGTCCTCCTCAACACGTCCAACCTCCAAATCCAGGGCACCGGTGGCAGTTCGCCCGATGTCGTGTGGCAGAGCTTCGACTACCCGTCGGAGACCATCGTCCAGGGCCAGAAGTTCACCTCCGCGGCGACGCTTTACACCATCGACCGGCGCTTCGCCATGCGGCTGGGGAGCACCTACTTCGGCCTCTACATCGAGCCGCCGCCGCCGTCTTCGGTCGTCGTCGTCGCTGCCGCCATGTACTTTAAGCACACGGCGATGGAGGCCAAGGCCCAGATTGTGGCCGGCGGCGGCCCGACCTACGCGCGCGTGGAGCCCGACGGCTTCCTCGCCATGTACCAGAGGGAGGGGCCACCCGCCGACGTGCTCTCCTTCGACACCTTCAACCGCGGCGTCCGCGCCCTCCGCCGGATGACTCTGGAGCCCGACGGCAACCTCCGCGCCTACTACTGGGACGGCGCCCGGTGGGCCCTCGACTACACTGCCATCAACGACCCATGCCAGCTACCCACCACCTGCGGCGCCTACAGCATCTGCGCGGAGCCTAGTGGCCGCTGCCAGTGCCTGGCCAACGCGACCGATGGCTCGGGCTGCGCCGCGGTCGTGCCCGCTTCCGCTGGGAGCAGCCTTTGCGGCACCACGGGCGGGGAAGTCGGCGGGCTGTACTGGGCGGTGCGGCGGCAGGGCGTGGAGCCGGTGAACAAGGAGCTGCTTTGGTCCGAGCAGACGGCGTCCGCGACGGACTGCGAGGCGCGGTGCGAGCGCAACTGCAGCTGCTGGGGCGCGGTGTACAACAACGGGACCGGATTCTGCTACATCATGGACTACCCAGCGCAGCTTCTGGTGGCGGGCGACGACAGGAAGATGGGATACTTCAAGGTCAGGAGCCTGGAGGAGGAAGGGAGACGCGGCGGTGGGCGCACGAACGGGGTCAAGGCGGTGCTGCTTGTTGTCGGCGTCACGGCGGTGGTCGCTGCTGCTGCGTTCGGGGCGTACAGGGTATGGGACAGGAGGCGGCGGACCGCCGCGGACGCGAGGCGGCAGATGGGCGCCGCCGATGACGGGCTCTCGCCGGGGCCATACAAGAACCTGGGGTCCTTCAGCTCCGTCGAGCTCGCCAACTCCTTCCGAAGGTAACCAGGCCTGAGGCGAAGGCGACTGAGATGTGGGGCTGTCCGATCGCATGGATGTCTCCGCCGTGAATGGACCAAGAGCACCAGGACGACGGCGGCGGCGAAGGATGTGCCCGATTGTTGGGTTTGGACTGAAGGAAAGAGAGATTCAATTTGGGCAAGAGGTTAGCTTATCGTCTAGGATTGAGCCCAAGTGTTTGTGCTGTTCAGCTTTGTGGCTGAGCACAAGAAATATATATACATATATATAAAATACTTTAAAATATGAATACAGTGCTAGATTACGAAGACTTTCACACTGTAACATGATCGGGCATCTACCCCGTCCAGGCAAGCATGGAGCAAGGTCGCCCCTGG
The DNA here is from genome assembly GCF_019320115.1 of Miscanthus floridulus. Taxonomy (NCBI): domain Eukaryota; kingdom Viridiplantae; phylum Streptophyta; class Magnoliopsida; order Poales; family Poaceae; genus Miscanthus; species Miscanthus floridulus. The sequence continues at coordinate 22,161 of NW_027098040.1, read as the reverse complement.
CCTTTCTTTTATAGCGGGCCCTCCCGTCTCGCTCTCCTCAGGCAAGCGAGGTGGTACTAGCGAGGTGGCCGTTTCTTGTCTGCTGCATCTGCGCGCTCCGAGCCTGAACTGCTCGTTCTTCCGTGGGCCGTCTTATTAGTGGGCCTGCATGTCCAGCCCGAATTTAGTGCCTTCCGTTCTGGTCCGTTCCATGTCATGTCATTCAGATTGTATACACTGGACTGGACACTGCGGAGTGCGGCGTGAATGAATGAAAAAAATAAAAACCGCGAGCATGGGTTTCAAACTCTCAATTCAGGCCATTGGATCACAAACATGTGCATACAAGCAAGCGCAATGAGCTTTTGGAAATCAGAATAAATCCTGTTAAAATTAAACCAGATCGAATTCCCAAGACTAGCCCCTCCCTAGACACAATCTCAATTCACAGAGTTCCGTCCCAATCTCAGTTCCCAAGCGTACGTGTGTCAGCAAGCATGCACTAGCCTAGCTAGCAGTATGTTCGGACGCGCCGGCGCTGCCTTCGCTCTGCCTCGCCGCGTCGGCGCAGCGAGGATGGATACCAGCAGCAGCTGCTGCTGCAGGGCTCGGGTCTCCCGAGGAGGCGGGCTCTTCGGAGATGATCTCCAGCAGGCCATCATCCCCCATGTCGTCCGTCTGGTGCTGGTGTTCGACTGCCTGCGGTGACGCGCCGAGGTCGGACGAGGACGCGGGGACCTGCTGGGCGGTGGCCGCGGCCGCGGGGCCCCTCGCTGCGGCGCCGGCGACGAGGAGGCTGTAGTCGAGCGGCGTGGCGCGGGTGCCGTTCTTGGCGCGCAGGGAGGCGCGGCAGACGGGGCAGGTGGGGTGCTGCCTCAGCCAGGCGTCGATGCAGGCCGCGTGGAAGGCGTGGCCGCAGGCGGGCAGCACGCGCACCATGTCCTTTGCCTCGTACTCCTCCAGACACACCGTACACCTGCACCGCCACAGAGAGAGCACGCGCGTTCTTGTCAGTCAGTCCATGGGGGAAAAAAATCTCTGCAGTTCTTCTATCTGGGCACTCCTGTTGTGTTCCTCTTGCAAAATGCAGATTCGTCAGGTTACTACATGATTGGTGATCGTCATGTATGTATTCAGCACGGATGTTAATTGTTAAGACATTGAACAGAAATGCTACTGTGCAGCAGCCAGCAGCTAATGTTGTTTTCACTTTGACTGTGTGCCAGTGTCAACCTCAATCTGACAGAGTCCCAAATTGGCAATCAATATGGCCTTTTCAGATGGTGTGATAAGCCAGTTTCAGAGTGGCATATGCACAGCATCTAGGGCTGTTTGGATCCGGTGACTAAAGTTTATGGGTGTCATATAGAGGTATCGCATGGGTGTTCGACTGCTAATAAAAAAAACAAATTATAAAATCCGTCAGTAATCCGCGAGACGAATTTATTAAGCCTAATTAATCTGTCATTAGCACATGTTTACTGTAACACCACATTGTCAAATCATGGGCTAATTAGGCTTAAAAATTCGTCTCGCAAAACAGTCTCAATCTGTGTATTTAGTTTCGTAAATAGTATATATTTAATACTCTATGCATGCGTTTAAATATTCGATGGGACAGCGACTAAACTTTAGGAGGTGGAACCAAACAATATTCTTATAGGTTGCCATATTGGCTTGGGCTGCAAAAGGGTTTATGAATTGTCTACTGCCATGCCAATGCCATGGTCTACAAATGGTAGCAAAGGTTAGCACACCCAGGAGGATGCTACTTTAATCGTGGCAAAATGCAACTTTACTTGGTCCATAGTGCATCTCCTATTGGTCATCTCATGTAACATGATGAGCAGGAGGGAAACAGCAAGAGAAAAAGGCTTGGATATCTTAACTGCGACTCCTCCTGCACCGGCGGCGGTTGCTGGCCGCCGTCGCCGTCGCCGAGCTTGACGGTGGGGAAGGTCCTCACCACGGACGGCTCCAGGCCGTGGATGCCGCGCTCCACCTGCACGGCCACACAAAAACGATTCTGATTCCCATTCGCCTTCATCCAAAACCCCTGGTGCACGGTCGCTATCAAATAGCACGGAAGGATGGATAACACGGCGGTCGGGAGAACGCCTCACGTTGTAGCCCTGGACGACGAAGGCGTCGCCGGCGGCGCGGTCGGCGGCCGCCGCCGCCCTGGATAGGTGGAGGCGCGCGCAGAGCAGCCTGGTGAAGACGAAGAGCACGAAGAAGGCGCTGACCGAGAAGGCCATCACCGTGGTCACCATGTTCATGCCCATCCCGCCGGCGCCGCCCTTTGAATCCTGCCATTGCTCCAGCATCTCAGAACCGGCGCGGCCGGCCGTCTGCGCAACAATCAAAACGGCTCATTCGTGCTCTTTGAGAGATTAACTCGCTTATCTCCACTGCTATACGAACGTACCTGGACGTCGATTTCCTCGGCCTGGCCTGCAAGGACGACGTGTTATCCACTCTGCATCCCGCCCCGCCGTTCCAGGGTAATTAGAGAGCAGGAGGAGGAGGAGGAGGAGGAATAGCCGCGGATAGAGGCGGGCATGGCGATGGCGATGGCGATGGCGAGTGTGCCCTGCGCCTGCCGCGCGTATGGGAAGTTGTTTATTTTTTCGCTTCTCCTAATCGCGATAAATAATCTATGCTCACTTGTCGACCGCAGGGGACACGGCGGCAATAATCATATCCGGGGGGCGGGGAATCTAATCCCATTGTTAATGCGCTCGTTGGATTAGCCCGCGATTAGCAAGTCAATCATGGAGATTGGAGGGGCCCAACAACCCGAGCAAAGCAAAAGCTCTCGCTTTCACCGGAGCCGCGGTGGTGCCCGCTCGCTGCCTTGCTAATTCTCCTCTTGGTGATGCACTGACGGGTGCGCAGCGCGGTGGACCGCCTCTGCTCGCCGTTGCCGTGTCGATTTTTTCGCTCCTTGCGATAGGTCGTGACTTGTGTGATAGTAGTATTCGCATGTGTCGTCCGCGGCACATTGTGAGTTGTGACCGACCTTCTTTTTATTTTTATTATTTTCCTTTTATATTAATTAATCGTGACCAAACTGTGGCCGACCTGCCCGGCAAACCATGTGCTTAAACTGCTATACACCGTCAGAACAGATGACACGGCATGGCGAGTGAAATGCACGCATGTACCATGTATTTTATATATATGCGCTGATTAGAATCAGATTCTAGACGAAACCTATCCAAAATCCCACCCAAACGTGGTACATGCGCTGACTAGAATCTGATTGTTTTGGCCGCATAAGCAAGCGAGCAATGAACTGCCAGTCTGCACGTCGTGATCTCTCTACCGCGAGGGAGGCCCCGTGTTTCTTCCATCGTCCCTTCGGCCCTCCCCTCCCCTGTCGGCCTCCTCCGTTGTTTCCCTCCCTTGCGCAGAGAAGGAACTCCCCGCTCGTGCAATGATGGAAGGGTCGGCGAGGAATAGTAAGGAGCAGTGGCGGACCTAGGATTTTAACACAAGGTATGTCGCATAAAACTTTTCTTACTGTAATTCGATAAAATCATTTTCAATTCAGTAAACCATATCAATTAAATTTCATTAAAAAACCCCCACATTATATGTTATCTTCTAATACTAATATGTTGGACGAACTGCGAACCACACTCTAACAACTGATTTTCCTAATCTTCCTGATGCACAACTAGTGTTGAAGTGCAGACTTTGTAAAGTGGACATGACACTATATAGAGCTACCAATTTCATGCCATGCATAGCTACCAACTTCGGTTCCATTTGATGGTGTATCTCACAGTACACAACAAGATGGGATGAAAATTCTTAGAAGGTATTTTGTATAAAATTGATCTCGATAGCATTAAGAAGGATATTTTGTATAAAATTGATCTCGATAACGTTCTTGAAGATTTTGCATCAAGAAATACCCGAAGGCGGGTTTTTAAAAAGCACTGAAGCACTATAGTTTTATTTAAGGTAATCATAATAGTTATTTTACTGTTCTTTTTATCTTCTTTGATGTACTGTCATTATTGTTTATAAACTAAATATATGTTGCAAGTTAACTCTTATTAATAGTACTATATACTTCAATCGTCATATTAAAACATTAGATTGCTAGCCCTTTACTGTCTTGTTCGCCCAAGAGCCCTAGAAATTATTGAGACGGCCCTGATTTTACTCTTAGTATTGGGATAGCAATCGAGATTGTCAAACACCATGATTTTTGGAGCTATAAATTTTTTAACCACAACTTACAAAAAAAATCATGATTCGATTAAAGCGAGTCTCATAAAAGCTATTCCAAACATGGCTTTAAGGCTTGAGAATGCTTTCTTTCTTTCTTTTTTTTTCTAAATTATTAAACAGCAGATATGTTACCTATCTTCCTAGCATTGAATAAATACAACTAGTAAGTTGGATTGTGTAAATAGCGTGGTGACTCATCCTATTACTAAATATTTTAGCATATTTTTCTTCACTCGAAATTATAGAGGAATCCCTCTTAAGAGAAGAGAATCGCACTGCAGGTCTCCGACACACAAGCTCAAGGAGCTGTGGAAGGAAACTGCAGGTTTTAGAGGTTACGCGAGATAATCAAGTAAAACATATTACTCTATTTGATGATAAATCGAAATTTGGCCCAACTTCTAAACTTTTGAATATCAATAATACTACCTTCGTTCTAAATTGTAAGTCATTTGTCTTTTTAGCTGTATAGTTTTATGTACCAAGATATACAAATACATAGTAAAAGATATGTATTGAACCAGAACGACTTACAATCTTGAATCGAGGGAGTAGTAATCAAAATGATTAGTTTGAACTTAGTAGCCGAAAACGTGGAACATGGCCACGTTCTTGTTCTGGTAACGTCATTACGGGAACAATCATGTCCATATTCTAGGAATATTTACGTTCTCATAGTACAAGTATATTATAAAGTATAGCTCCACGTTCTCATTCCCATTTCATGTTTTGTCACACTCGATTTTAAGAACAAAACCGAATGCTAACTATATGTATGTTGGGATCAATTTTCACACATACAGTGAATCATGAGTGAATAATCAATAATCATGTTTATTAAACCAGTGTATATTATTCTTACAGAAGAGACACAAAGGTTTAACAAAACAAAAAAAGCAGAAACTCCAATCTCACGGTTGAGCTCCACTCCATATGAAGATTGATTGGGGCACCAGTATGCACCAAGCACTTCTGGTAGTCTTCTAGGAAACTTCTCACCATTGTCGGTGATATAGACCTAGGGTACCTCACTACCCATAGAAGAGCCCACTGCGGATAGGGTGGGACGAAGATGTCAGATATGAGGCTCGATCAAGACAGGGTGCATCATCAAACTTGGTGGGCAAGGAACCATTCGAATGGAGAAACCGAATAGGAAACTTGTATATTAACCGAATGGATCTCATCTGTAACCCTACCTCTTGTACTATGTAAGGTGAGGTAGGGAGCAACCATTCGGCATATGATCATCAATCATAGCAATCCTAGGCAACTAGACATCAACGCCTCATGTAAACACCGATCATACAAGATAAGAGATCTACTCTCCGCTGGACGCAGGGTGCCATGTACCTGAACCAGTATACATATGTGTCCCATGTGCTACCCACCTAATTCCCTGTGCATGATCTGCTGATCTATTTTCCTAGAGCCGATATCTCCGACAAGCATGTTTTTGAATCTTTTGAGCAGCTTTTACTAAAGACTGAAGGTGTGGAAATAGCAAGGGTGAGCACATGTCGTATGTTGACATTTCTTAGCGTCGCTACTAAGAACAGAGTTGATTCTAATCCCTGGCAACGGCGCCAGAAATGCTTATTGGTATTTATTAACTTGTCACTTAATTTAATAGCCACCTATTATAAATATATATCTCCTAACATTACTTTACTAGGTTGTCATCCCTAGTGATGATGCCGAAGATGCTTGTTGGTACTACATAGCATTACTACTAGAATAACACTAAGCAGTTCTTTATCATTTTTATGTGACTACAAAGAATATATAAATATATGAATGAAAAGGATCTGCAAGCGCACAGATAATATACCATTGTAGCACTTCACCCGAGAGTATTCTAGGTATCGTTATTTATATTTTTACCACAGGGAAGGTCTGACAAGGACATGTAATGATAATTTATACTATTGATGAAGAAGTAAACCATAACCAATATTCTACTCATAACAGGGGTTAGTCATAGGATAAGATATATATGATAAGTATTAATCAATGATAATGATAAATCACTCAGAATACTCCTTTCTATGGCATTAGCATGGTCAGGTAGAATATTAGATGAATAATTCCTAAGTCATTCTTAATTACAAGTCAAATCATACATTGATTAGTGCAATTATACCTAGTAATCATTGCTAAGACCATCGTCATATCTACACATAAGGGATATTACTAAGAAAGATTAAGAACATAGCTTGTCTTCCTTCGTAACCGCATCCTACGTGTACCTACGTTCGGGGAGTGGACTATAAAGGACTCAACGGAAGTGTCACGCCCGCGATCTACCACATGACCCAGAATATAGGGTGTATCTGCAGGTAAACAACATATAAGCACCACGCTTATACAATGTCGACCACCCACCCATGGATCCTTAGAGTGAGCGCTATACGAACTTATGCATAAACATGATGATTATCCAACTATACTAAGCATATAATCAAAGTAGATGATGAACATTATAATGAAGAACATAAATGAGATGAATATTAATATTGTCATAACAATTGTACCAAGCATATAAAAGTAATGGAGATACAAAAGAGATGGAGTACAAAGATTATACCAAATCATGCTCTTGGCACGATCAAGACGCAATAGAGTGCGTGATCGGATTTATGATAGATGGTCATACTATTAAGAGGGGAAATTTGATTAGCAATCTTAATCATCTAGTGCCACTAGGTGTTTGATCTACATGCATTGCATTTAGGCCTAGTGACACATCAGAGAGCAAGCAAAAAATATTTGTGAAAACCTTTGAAAATGCTAACTTTGGACTTACATATTTGGCAAAACATTTGAGAGTTGGCACACTTGCGAGGAGACAAAGTTGTGCTCACAGTGCTACTGTTTAGCAGGCATTGGACGTGTTCGGTGTACCACAGCGGACGTGGCATCAGATGTGTTGGCCTGTGCACTAACTCAGCCAAGTTTTAGCTAGAGCACCTAGCCATCCGGTGTGCGCTGGATGTTCAGCACCAAACAATCACAGTAGACCCAGCCTAACACGTGAACTTCAACACATGCTCATCGGGTATGTCTAGTGCCACACTATAGGCCACACTGGACTAGGGTTCTAGAGAGCATGTAATTGGGGACTTCGGGGTCGTCTACTCACCGGACGCTGCACCAGACATCTGACAGGTTGAAATGGCTAATTTTGGAGCTGTTTGAAACTAGCTATTTGGGTATCCGCTGTGGAGTCTGGTGCCCCTACAGCGGCTGCTCTGAGTGGGTAACAATTGGATTGACTTGTGGGCTTATAAATAGGTGGTGTGGCTAGCTTTGGCCGCTCTCTTGGAATCCCATTCACTTGTCTACACCCTTGGAGAGCTGAGAAACACACTCCACTCACTTGCACTCTTGCAAATCACATTTGAGTGAGATTGGAGAGCCTCTAGTGCATTTGCATCATCATTCTTTTATCTTGTGGCACTAGTTGGTCGCGGTAGGTGGTGAAGCACTTGTTACTCACATTTATATGCTCTATTCATCTGGGAACTGAGAGCTCAAGTTCATATCTGTATTTTTTTGGTGACACAGGGCCGTTTGGTAGAGCTTCGACTCCTACCAAAATAGCTTCAGCTATGGCTTTATCGGTGGAGTAGATTCACTTAGGGAGCTAAAATAGTTTTGTGGATCGTTTGGCAAAATAGCCTCTCCTGGTAGTCCAAAAGGACGAAGTGTCTGTAATGCCCTTATTTTATTTTATTTTATTTCTTTTATTTTTTATTTGTTTCCTCTTTATTCTTTTCTCTCATCTCTCACAACTAAAAAGACTAAAGAGTGGACACCTTTTTGGTGCGACATTCCAACACATGGGTCCATGGTTCTGCCTGCTGCCATCCCACACCCCTCGCTCCTCCACTCGTCCCTTGCAACAAAATTCAAAAGGAAGGAAATAAACCTCACTCGAGTGATTTTAAAAGAAGGAAACAAACCCTGCTCCTATGATTTGTCTGCCCGGCTCCGCATCTACCACGTCCCCATCATCACCCTCACCGCGCCGCTGCCGCACGTGCCCGCCTGGCTCCCGTGCCCTCCCACAGCTGGCCGCGCCGCCGCTGCTTGGGCCCGCCTTGCGCCAACGCCCCTACCCCAGAGAGCGTCCCCCTTGGGCCTTCGACGGAACACTAGGGCCCCCTCAGCATCGGGCCTCCGCCTGCTCAGCAGGAGCTTCAGGGGTGGCTGGCGGCGAGGAGCTGCCGCATCCTGTCGAGTAGAAGCCACAAGAGGAGGCGGAGGTGTCCTCGCACATCAGGCAGCTCACCCTCGCGATCTACAACTACTCCGAGGACAGGTCCATCATTCATCCATTCATGTGAGTACATCCTTAATACACTCTTCCCTCCCTTCCATCGCGATCTTGTTTCAAGGATTTGGGGTTTTAAGGAAAGCCAAAGGGACTGCCTTGATGAGGGGTACCTGTGATCGATAACCAAGACATTTCAGTGTCCTTTTGTCCAATATTATTGCACCTTCATCAGTGATGTCAGGCTATAAGTAATTTCTATTTACATAACAAACTTCATCTTCCACAGATTGGTAACATTTGTGTCACAAGCCGTATAATGTTGCGATCTTAATTCCTAGCCTGGCATTACTGCATTTGTAATATCTTGGACAAAACGTTGGCCATTGGGCAGTGACAGTATTACTTGAAGAAAGAGAAGGCCATGTATTAATAAACTAGAGGCAAGCCCTCTTGTGGCTCATTTGGGACCTTTTTTATTACTTATTTGATTGGGCTATGGAGATTTCTGTGCGTGTTTTCCTGTGACCATATGAATTGTGAATCTTTTTGTATCGATTTTTTGTGTACTTTGTGCTGCTTGTTCAGGCCAAGATTTTTGACCTCACGCTCGACCCAAACATGGTATTTTAGGGTTTGGTTTTTGGAGAAGATTCAGGATTGGAGCTACCATCAGACAACGATGCTCTGATTAGAGTTCTTAAGGTGCACAAGCTCAATAGGCTGGGAGGCTAGAGGTGTCACATACCACGGTAACAATATCCCCTTTTTGGTTCTATGATGTGAAAGGAAAAACACTCACATCGTCTTCATTCCTGTAGCCTTTGTAGACTATAAAGATAGTTTCAGATGCACTTACAAAGATTGTTCCTTATGTGCTCATAAACCATCGTAAGGTTTATTTGTAACCTTCTTAGTTTGCATCCATCTTTATTTTAGGAGAACAAGAGCGCTGGAATATTGGTGTCCTTCTTCGAATGTTGACTGAGTTGCTACCATTTATTCAACAGAAAGCTATACAAACTTGTCCCTTTGCATCCACATTTTTTGGCACTATACATATGCTTACTGCTCCTAGCTGTAAATCAAGATTTGTTGCATAATGTGTTTCCGGAGAGCTCGTGCATATTCCCACTTTAGAAAAGCCAAAGCATCTAATTT
>NW_027098040.1:0-7500 GCF_019320115.1 Miscanthus floridulus | reverse complement strand
GGCCGTGGATATATGTTTGGGCACAAGAACAAAGGATCTGATTGGGTACCAACCCTGGTTATTCTGAAGTTAAATCGTGTAGCTTTACGAGTTTAGTGGAGCCCAAAAGCTTTGTTAATTCCCTTCCTATTTCTGTCACAGCTGTACGTTTAGAGGATAGATGCAGTTGTGCATTGGACCATTGGTTATAAACTTTTGGTATTCACATTGTTGTCAGTCTCCTAACATGATGGGAGACGGGGAATTGTAGGGCCTTGCAGAATTAGGGATCAGGATCCTTGACTTCTCCCAAGACACCGTCTCCTAATTCTTCTAGGAAGTTTCTACTATAGGTGAGATCACCAACCGCTGCTGCAGTACATGCAGTTTCTATTGTTGTATGTATTGTGCCTATCTGAACACACTTCTGTGGGATCCTGGCTAGGCCACCTGTGTCATGTCGCCAAGAGTGCATTTGCTCAGGGAGCGAGCTTCCATTCATGGCAGCATCAACCAGGTATTACTAGAGTTAGACAAGGTTTGCGGTGGCTTACATTTTGTTTATTGTAGTTTCAGTATACTACAATTGCTTAGCTTGCACCGGAAAAATTATTTTTGAGCCACAGCATAGGCATAGCTTGTGCTCTTATTTGTTTCCTGTTCAATCTGTGTTGAGTTGTAGTTTGGGCAAGGGCTGATAGGAGTCTGGTGCAGAAACTCAGGTAATTTCGTTGTTGGTCATCTGCTTCATTCATTGCAATAGCTCCGATCTAAGGTAATCCGTTTACCTTTTCCTATTCTGCATGTACTTTTTTTGCTTCACCTTTTCCTATTCTGAATGTCAAATACAGTCAATTGATTAGTGTGGCCATAAACCTTTTCCTTCACCTCTGACAGTCCAAGCTAATTTTGCATGCCAAGTAAATTAAAAAAATATTTTGTCAATTCTGCTGAGATTCTTAATTTCTGAATTTTAATCTAAAAGTCTGTGTCCTCAATTTTTTCTACACTGTAAATGCCCAGATCTTTATAATATAGTGTAGCAGATGCAGCTACCACTATAATATATAGTATGAACAACCATTGATCAGAAAAGTTTTTCATCTAAAAACGTTCATTTTTTATTTTTCCAGAACCATATCATTTATCAATCTTGAAAGTTACTGTATGTTGTTAATTCCCTATTTCAGGTAGCCCTAGGTGTGGTCTATACAGTACCTACTGAGTAATGTACCTGGGGAACCATTCAAGGTTGGAGGAGAATGAGGATAGCTGCTTAAGGACAACTACCCCGAGTTCATTGCCAAAAAAGGTAACAGCTTCGATTCATCGGCAATTGAATTTGGAACTGTATAGCTACATGATTAGGATTCAACATTGCCATAGTGATTTGAAAATTTTGTTTGGTAGTTTGAAAGGTTTCAGTTTCGTGCCGCCATTGCCATCGATCGTGGGGGCCACTCTCCGCCATCAGACTAGGCCTAGCATCCACACAACGACATAGGGCCATGTATCTTACACCTCATCCCACTTGTAGATCACCTAGAAACCTTTGAGAAGTCAAGTGGACAGTAATCCTCAAACATCTTTAATTAGGTAATTGCCCGGTAGATGATGACGTTTGTCGCTTTTAACCTTTTTATTTAGTTATAGAGATAGAGATTAGTATAGACACTAACTTGATAAAAGATAATGTTGGTACAACCCTGTATATCCTTATCCAGTTACAGTCTCTTGTGCTTTATTCTATTATATACTTATGTGTGATGCATATTTGCTTTCTTTGGTCTTTTTCTGATGTGATAATCCGTTCGTTATCTTCGTACTTAGTTGCTGTGATTTATAGAGCATCTTGGATGGTAAAGAAGTAGATGACCAGCCAGTTCTTATGTGAAAAGGGACCATTTGGGACCTTGAAAATTAGGATTGGATAGTGAAGTATGGTGTTATCATTGCATTAATCGGTGATTTATAGAGCATCTTTGATGGTAAAGATGTGTTAATTATTGTGCCTTCTCTTGCTTGGATCTGCATTTTGTGGGGTCTATCGGTCTGTCTATCTATCTATCTATCTATCTATCTATCTATCTATCTATCTATCTATCTATCTATCTATCTATCTATCTATCTATCTATCTATCTATCTATCTATCTATCTATCTATCTATCTATCTATCTATCTATCTATCTATCTATCTATCTATCGGTCTGTCTGTCTATCTATCTGTCTGTCTGTCTGTCTGTTTATCTATCTGTCTGTCTGTCTGTCGGTCTATCTGTCTGTCTGTCTGTCGGTCTGTCTGTTGGTCTGTCTGTCTGTCTATCTGTCTATCGGTCTGTCTATCTGTCTGTCGGTCTGTCTGTCTGTCTATCTGTCTATCGGTCTATCTATCTATCTGTCTGTCTGTCTATCTGTCTGTCTGTCTATCGGTCTATCTATCTATCTGTCTATCTATCTATCTATCTATCTATCTATCTATCGATCTATCTCTATCTATCTATCTATCTATCTATCGATCTATCTATCTATCTATCTCTATCTATCTATCTATCTATCTATATCTATCTATCTATCTATTGATCTGTCTGTCTGTCTGTCTATCTGTCTATCTGTCTGTCTGTTGTCTGTCGGCTGTCTGGTCTATCTATCTGTCGTCGGTCTATATGTCTGTCTGTCTGTCTATCTGTCTGTCTATCTGTCTATCTATCTCTCGGTCTATCGATCTATCGGCTGTCTAGCTGTCGAGCGGGGGGCGAGCGAGCGAGCGAGCGAGCGAGCGAGCGAGCGAGCGAGCGAGCGAGCGAGCGAGCGAGGAGCGAGCGAGCGAGCGAGCGGGCGAGCGAGCGAGCGAGGAGCGAGGAGCGAGCAGGAGCGATCGAGCGAGAGAGAGAGAGCGAGCGAGCGAGCGAGCGAGCGAGCGAGCTAGGAGCGAGAGAGCGAGCGAGGAGCGAGCGAGCTATCTATCTATCTATCTATCTATCTATCTTTACCTACCTACCTACCTACCTACCTACCTACCTATCTATCAATCAACCTTGTTGCAATAGACCAAATGATGTCCTTATCGTTGCTGTAAAATAGTGGCAAAGCCTTATAGGGAGTCGAAGGAGATAGAGATATTTGGAGTGCAGGGAATCCCGGAACATGTATTGGCTGCTCATTATGGAGAAGGTATGGTCTTTTTTCTGCTGTAAAATGTTTTCTTACATTTTTTGGATGACCAAAGAGTGCCGAAACTGTGATGAACTTAGAAGGGCTCCGTTTCTATAGTTTCTTTTTTCATAGTAGCAGTTGTTTTGTTCGCCTTATCAATAGGAAAGCAGTACACATTGTAGGTTTCTAGACTACTCTAGCTGCATATAACACTCACATATAGAAAGTATAATGAAATTATGCATGCATGTGAAATAATTGAATTTAAGAGCTGAACTTGCTATTTTGTATCATTCTAGAAAGAGTGTTATAACTTTTCCCTTTTACCAACAGTTGTTTCAGGTGAGGAGGAAGATCCTTTAGCAAAGGTAGCCAAAGTAGAAGTGCCGCAGGTAGGGCCTGTTGTTATACCTAATTTGCTAGGCATGGCATTTCCTCCTTGACTAGCTTATATTTCCTCCTTCCTCTACTTGCACAAATTTAATATTTGCGTTCCCCATTCTGTTCTTTCTATACAAGCTATTGATTTGTATGTATGGAATTGTCATGTAAGGTAATTGGGCTATGGTTGTCGAGTTATCTAGATGGTGCTGATATTTTCTCTTACCATTTTTGTTCATCGACATATATCACCATTCTCACTTTGATTTTGAAGTCCCTTTGTGTATGTGCCACTGACAAACTCATACCACTTCCCAAGTCATAGGCGCATGTCCTGGACGTGATTGGGGCCCTCCGTCCTCACATGGCACAAGGGGAAGCTATGGGCTGTGGCACTGCGTCGCCAACGCCATGTGCCAAGGTAGTCAATCTCACAAATGTGTAAATGATGCATGCATTTTCAGAAGAAATCTGACATCCCCTGGGTAGGTTAGAGTAAGTGAAAAAGGCAGTGATGAGTGTAAAGTAAGCAAGAGGTAGAATACTGATTTTAGTTGCATGTGACTTGTACATTTTGATTAATTGGACATTATCTTAACATGATTTATTGATGAATATTTAAACAAGATGCTCATAGATTAGCCAAACAAGTTTGATAATTTGCTTCTCAATCTTGTACTTCTACCTATGAAAAAAATAGTTATTCTGATGTTTCTATAATGTATTAGGGCACTCACAATGCTAGAAACTACAAGTAGTTCCGATACCATTTAATTTCCATAGATGCTACATATAGAAAACATGGTCCCAATGGATAGTTTCTATAGAATAATTTTTTATCCAACCACATATATTCTCTCTCCATTCTTTACCAATCACATCCCTTAATGTCTTGGTTCTCGTGTAGATATGGTTTCTAACTTAGACCACGTTTCTATGATTTTTACTCTCTTCAATAATTACCTTGCCATATCAGCAAAATGTTTAGGTGACAGTATGTAACACCCTAAAATTTGCTTCTTTGGAAATAGAGCTAAATTGATTTAATTTTGTATTTTTGTGCCCATAAAATATAGGAAAATAAAAAAATTCATTAAATTAAAATTCATCATAGGGTGTAGCAACATGGTTGTGCATACATGCCGCTACATAGTTATTTTGTGGTGTTGGTTTTGATAAAAAATACAAATGGAATTTAAATTTGAATTGAAATTGGATTTGCAAATATGTTTTAGAAAAAGGATAAAGAATTCTTCTTTCCCCTCCCTAGTTTTTGGCCCGAAGGCCCACCACCGCAGCTGCTCACTCCCTCCATTCCACCAGGCCGTAGCCCACCTCCCCCTCTCTGTTCTCTTAGCCGCCGGCTCGCTTCTTTCCCCCTTTCTCGCTCTTGGGCCGCCTTTCCTCTTTCTCTTTCGCGCGGCCCAGCAAAGCCAGCCGTAGCCCAGCCAAGCTACCCCTCTTCCTCTGTCTCTGGCAGCCTAACCCTGCGCTCTCATCTATTGACACGCTGGGCCCACCGGTCGGCGTCGTCCCCTTCCTCCAGCTTGTGTCTGAGCCGGACACCTCCTCGAGCAGAGACCGCGTTCGCCACGTTTTTGTCCCGATTTGGAGTGTTGCCCAAGCCGAACCACCCCATAAATGGTGGCCGTGACCACGCCGCTTTCCTATCTCGCCCCAACGCAGCCATTGCCTCACCTCTGAGCCGCAGCGAAGCCGCCACCGCCATAGGAGATCCACCACCGCCGTGTTTGCCGTTCCACCGCCTCTTTGCCTCCGTGACTACCTTGTCGGGCTTCTACGTGAGGTAAGCAAGCTTCAAGTACTGGCCTTGCTCCCTCCCTCGCTTTCAACCGCCGGTGCGAGCTCACCGTTGCATCGCCAGATTCCTGAGCCACCAAATCGAGCATCGCATTGCCACCGTGCCATCGTAGCCGCTCTTAACCCTTCTGTCGAGTTCGGCTCAGACTCCTCTTGCTTCTCATGCCTTTCCCGTGTCCAACGGTGACCAGAGTCGCCGATTCGATGAACTTCGATGAGGTCTAGCCCCGCCGGCCAAGGCAACCACCACGCCGGATTACCTATTCCGGTCACGCCTTCTCTCACCCTCCCTCTCTTCTTATCCTGGCCGACCGAGTTAGATCCAATGACTGAGACCACGTGATACCCCTTCGCCATGGCCTTTTGCTGAAAACCCCCTCTAGCTTTTAAGTATAAACCCGCCATCCAGCGTAGCTCAAAATAATTCAATCAATGCCCTAGTTTTTATGTTTTGACCCCTGTGTTTTCTTAAAAACAACGCCAAGTGAATATTTAATTTGTTTTCTTTTATTTTAAAACTAAAAATGAGTTCAAAATAATTACAAAATTGCCACTGATTTTGTTTTGCTCATATCATCTCCGTTAACTCCGATTTGACTCGTTCAAGTTGCATTAGATTCGTAATTGAGTAATCTACATGTTCATCCTACTATTAAATATATTTTCAACTTTTGAAATTTGAGGTTAGATTTAATCTATTATTTTATTAAAGAAAATCTTGTTTAATTCATAATTTTTTTTGTTATAGCTCCTATTAGAGTGCTTTTTGCGTCTGTGTGTTCGTAGTAACATGTAGAACATCTTTAAAACCTCTTTACCTGTTATTTATTATGTTTGGTGTATTGTTCTAATTTAGATCTACTATTTTCTTTGTGTATGATTGCATGGATGCTTGTGTGGTGCTTTATGATCATGTCCAGTCGGTGAGCTTTGCATTGGTGATATAAAAGAAGTTGGTGATCCAGAAGAAGTCCTTTGGAGGATACAATTCAATAGAAGAAGGATATGAGTTTAAGGCAAGTATAGCATGGGATTTTCTTTGTTGTCCTATTCACTTTAATGATTTATTCATGCTGCATGTGTCTACCTTGACTACCACTAAGGATTTCCTAGTACTTTGTTACCTTGTGTCTTGATAACTATGGGGTATTGCATTGGGTAGTATGATGCTAGTGCTCAACTACAACCATGATCTTGTAACTTGACTAATGGTATATGCAATAAACATTAAAAGATGTTTTTAGCAACATGGAATTAGGGGGCTAAAGCATTGGGCTGTTTTATGGTGCTCTAGATTCCTCTCCCTAAGGACTTATCTGTAAGCGAACATCCAGGACTTATAGTACAACTGTGAGGGCTACATGGCTCTGGCTTTAGCTCAGTATGAGAACCTTTTCTAGTTTGTTAGAGGTAACCTTTATGGTGTAAGAATGACTTGATGAATCAGGTATAGGACAGCCTCTACTCTTATGTGTATAGGTTGCATGTTATTGCGCCATTCGATAGGAGGGTTCCTATATCTATTTGCCGAGTGAATCTAATGGCTCTAAGTTGTTAGATGAACCTTTGAAAGGCTTCATAGTGAACCCTACTAACTTTCCGTGGAAGTGGGTCAATAGATTAGCTACCTCGGGTGAAAGGGTAAATCACGACTCACAGTGAAAGTGTAAAACCTCTGCAGAGTGTAAAACTGGTATATCAGCCGTGCTCACAGTCACGAGCAGCCTTGGACCCTTACGGAATAGATGATGAACACTAATGATACGGATGATGAAGATGCTCATTAATGATTATTGTTTATACTATTCATTATTCATGTTTACCTGATCATGTGTTTATATGGGCTTGTGATAAACTTGTTGCTACTCCTATGCTAAAATTGTGACCATTAAAAGCTAATCATAGTTAAACCAGTGTCAGCCTTTTGAGCCTCATGAACCCCATGTTATATTTGTTAAGTACGACATGTACTTATGCTTGCTTTTACTTTTTAAATCTTTCAAAAAATCCTGGATGGGTACCAAATTGCTAGAGTTTGGAGGAATTAGGCTTGTGATCAACCGGTCAATTGTCCCTATAGAATTGGAGTCTTCACCTGAAGATCTAAGTTGTCTTTCTGCTGTTTGCTATCTAAGGTTATATTCTTTATACTAGGTACATTATAT
>NW_027098039.1:0-29121 GCF_019320115.1 Miscanthus floridulus | reverse complement strand
GGGTACATGTAGGCAAGCTGCTCTGGAGTCAACACTTGCTCTGTGTGGATCCTATCTTTCTAAAGATCATCATCTGAGAAGCCAAGTAGAGCTGCAAAAGCATCATAATCAACACTATACCACTGACCCTCAAGCATCCAGTGCATATGCCTCTCATCCTTTTCAACATATAGGGTGGCGTAGAACTGAGCTACCACCTCTATGTTCCAGTCATGCTAGAACTCCATAATCTCATAAACCCCTGTATGCTCACAAATGGCAATAGCATGATCAATGGAGGCCTTATGCAAATCTCTGACGTACTACTAGTCAATCCACTAAGACCTAGCAATCACTAGGTTCCTGGCTAGGATCACACTGGTGTAGAAGTCCATATGAAAGGCTGTCTGAAATCGATGATCAAACTGAATCCTAGACAAGCCCCTTGGATCAATTCTTCTTTCATCTCTGACCCTTCTGGTCATGCCTTTCCCTTGATAGTCAACTCTGGCGACATAAGAGGGTACACTAGGTGGATGTGGCTCAAGTAAACCATAGTGCATACCCTAACCTGGCTGGTGCTGAGCTGGAGGTACAGCCTGCTCCTCCTCAATCTCTTGCTCATCATTTGAGCTGCCACCATCTGAATCTATGTCAGTGATCTTCCTCTTTCTAATACTGGGCTCCACTCTATACTCCTCTGTATCTATGTTAGAGGAAGAACTATTGTCTTCCTCTTTGTACTGTGGATCACCCCTAGTAGCCCTGGAGAGTCCCTTGGTCCTGCTGACTATATCTAGGATGCATTTCATGTCTTGCCTTCTTGTGTTTTTCTAGTGCTGGATCATGCCTATGCTTGAACCTAGGCTCCTGTCTTCCGCTCATAGCTACTGTCCTGTATCCAAAGATTTGCAAGGAATTTTATATACATGCCCAAACGATAGCTTATTTTAGTTGAAACATAGAAATAAGAGTAATTATCCTATGCTTTGTAATCACCTCAACCAAACTAGGTCAACAAGGTTCACAAAACACAATAGACAACTAAACTTAGTTCTAAGAATCAACCACTGAGAAGATTGAAATAAGGGAGCAAAATCTTCTCTGCTGTTCCATACCGAACACGTTCAGTTCCAGTATGAGCGGACAGCAACCCTAACCGGGGTCCTTCACCCAATCTTCAACCAATACAATCCAAACTTTGGGCATTGCTTCTAGACAGGTAATTCTAAAATCATGCCCTAACTTTTAGATTGGATGAGGTCCGACATTAGGGTACCTTAAGAGAGTGAATGAAGATACGATTGGAAATCCAAGTCCCGGAGTCTTCGATCTTGATGCAAATCTCCTCCGATCCAATCTCCCTCTCTTTCTTTTCATGGTGGAAACTCGAAAATTGCCAATGGAGGTCGAGGAGAGGCGGCTAGGTTGGTTGGAAGGAGGGAGAAACTATCTTTGTCGAAGGGGTACCGGCTGTTTTATAACCCCACTCATACCGAACACGTCCGTATTTGTGGGCTAGCTAATCTTTTTCAAAATTCATTCACTAATCCCAATCCCCTTCTCTATCATTTCTTGTATCCAAAACATGTATGTCCTTGATCCAAACAAGGTGTAAATACTTTTCTTATCCAAATGCCATGAGTATCACTTCTCTTTTCCAAATATTTGGCATATATAGATTTAATTACTTGAGAGAGAGATTGTGAGACATAGTAGATTGTGGACTTAAGAAAGCCATGTCATGTATAATTAGCCAATCAAACAATCAAGGAGAGCTATAATTATCACATGATAAGGCTAGGTCACAAAGACCAAGATTCAAATAGTTTTTCAAATTTACACCACCTACACATGCTAGTAATGAGTTTTGAAAAACATCTCTCCTATGTCACACAAAATGCACATTCTAACATATAAAGGGCCTTAGATGCACTTACAATGCATGTATGTAAAAACATACCTTTGCCTTGCGCCCACAAGAATACCACTAAGAAGATACATAGCATGATAATTTTTATGTTGACCTTGATTGCCAAATAATCATGCTAGATACGAAATCAATTTTTCATCCTAAGGGCTATAAAGAATGCTAGATAAATTTGTTAGTCCACAAGGTGCAAAATAGAAACTGAGCTCCCCCTAAATAAGTGCTTTAAGTAATTTGAATGACTTTCAATTAGCACTTTATTCTATTAAGAATTTGAAAGTCAATTTTCTATTTTGAACCACAACCAAATAATTTACCATATTCAAGATTTGAGTTCAAGAGATGCTCACAATTCACTTAGATTTGGTAAACCACAAGCTTCTGAGTAAATTGAGGATATATGAAAATATATGGATCAAAGACTCAGTTGCAATTCCATCAGTGATCTGTTTCCTGTAATACCGAACACGTCCGG
Organism: Miscanthus floridulus; assembly: GCF_019320115.1. Classification (NCBI taxonomy): domain Eukaryota; kingdom Viridiplantae; phylum Streptophyta; class Magnoliopsida; order Poales; family Poaceae; genus Miscanthus; species Miscanthus floridulus. The sequence goes on along the minus strand of NW_027098039.1, from coordinate 26,737 downwards.
TAGGTATACTAGACATGTCCAGAATACGCAGAATAGAAAAACTTTCTTTCTATCCCTGGCCATGCCAAACACGTCCGGTAGTGATACCGGACACGTCCGATAGGTGCAGGACAGAAATAATTAATTCGCTGCTTGTGATTCTTCGTCTAGCTCTATTATTTATTGTATACCTACATCTCAACAAATGAATTGCTCTACTAGAGAGCTATTAAAAGCATCATATGGCAATCATAATAATTGTTAAGTAAAACTAATTAGCCACTTTCAATTTTCCACGAATATGCCTATCTGTGAGTCATTGAGCACAAAACAAATAAAGTGGCTATCCTATAAGGTTTAGGTACTTGTTACCAATGGTGAAGATAAAGTAAATGATATATTCATTAAATTATCTTTAGGTCAACCATATAGAAGATTATGATGAGAATTGATTGATAGATTGAGTGAATATTTTTAATTTACTTGCTCAACCACCCCGAAGCCTTCATCTCATCACCAAGTACCTACATCATTAACCTAAGCACACTTTGGTAACCAACTCTTGTTGGGTCCTTTTTGGTTAGTCAACAAGTGCTTAGGCACCCAAATGGCTTTAGCACTAGTTTGTGATGAACACATCACCTTGCTAGTACTAACTCTATTTGTGGTCTTCCTAAGCTTATCATTATAAACAAATGTGTTCGGCTTAGGAGCGTTACCATTTGGGCATTCATAGCTTAGATGCCCCTTTCTTCTACAAGCATAGCATATGCAGCCTTTGTTTGCTCTCTGCTTGTTTTGCTTGTATGGACATCTATAAACCTTGTGGCCCATCTCATTGCATCCATAGCATCTTCTTGTTGCAACTTGGGCTCCCTTTCTTGCCTCTTTGTACATTGGGCATTTTTTGGTAGGATGCCCCAATTTCTTGCTCATGAGACAAGCACTTTGTTCATCACTTTTCTTTTGGTTGACCAACTTGTTTGAGGCCTTTTGTTTGGCCACTTCACACTTGTCAGACCAACTCTTATGTGGACACATTGCCCACTCATGTCCATATAATCCACAACCATAGCATAACCTTTTTCCACGTTTCTTGCTCTTGGTTGTGTTGGCCTTACTTGAAATGTGATTCTTTTGTTGGGCTTTGGAGGAAGCAAGGTTTGAACCCTTCTCAAGCTTCTTCACCATGTTATCACAGTTATCTTGAGAAGGTTGTGCTTTCTCCCTACCCTTCAACCGAATCTCATCTTTCTTTAACCTTTTCACCTCTTCTTTGAGCTCTATGTTTTCTATAAGATTTAGCACACTCGAAGATTGGCTTGCTTGATGAGCACACTTATTAATACAAGAAATATTTAATTGAGATGGTGTACTAGTGAGTGAATGTGTAAGAGGTTGAGAAAATTTTACCGATGTGATCACAACCTCATGAGCTACCTCAAGCATGATGCTTGATTCTACTACTTCATCATGAGAGCACTTTAGATGAACATAGTTTGCTTGTAGCACATTATACTTGCTTGATAGTTCATCTAGCCTTGCCTTGAGCTCAAAGTTTTCCTTCTCTAGTTGTGAAACACTAGAAGAGGAGTTAGTAACTAAAGTATGTTCAATTGACAATTTTTCATACCTTTCACTTAGAGCCTTTAGTTGTTCCATCTTGGAGATGAGAAACAATTCTTGCTTTTGAAGTGATTGCTCTTACTTCTCAATCTCTTCTTCAAGCTCATCATTCTTTTCAACTATCTTCATGATGATGAACTTGTCTTTGTGGTTGAGATGATCAAGGTTGTAGTTGTCTTCAACTTCAACATCACTCTCATCTTGATCATCTACTTGTGCTTTCTCCTTTTCTTGATCTTTCTTATTACTCTTTTTCTTGCTTTTCTTGGCCATGAGACACAAGTGATGAGTATCATGAGATACTAAGGTTGACTCATCACTTGGTCGCCATCGGGCTTGAGCATCGTTGCAAACAGCTGTTTGTTGTTCAGCTGCCTCAGCCATACCAGACACGTCCGGTAGACATACCAGACACGTCTGGTATGTGTAGGCAGACAACAAGTCATGCACTGCTTGCACTTTTTGCTCTAGCTCGGTGCTCTTGAGGTCTTGTGAGGCTTCCTTGCTACATGAAGACACAATGGACGTACTTTCCATTGACTCAATCTCAAATGCATCATCACATTTGGATTTTCCATATAAATCAAAAAGTCTAGTCCAAATGAGATGAGCACTCTCTGGAGGTGGTTGTCCATTGAAGATTGCCTCATCTTGAACCTCTACACTTAATGTACTCAAAATGACATTAATAGCTTGAGCATTGAGTTGCACACATATCTCTTTCTCTTTTGACAAATTTTTGTAGTTGCTCTAATCAACTATAGGAAGAGTTATGCTTGCATCCACAATATGCTCAACAAGAGGACTAATATCCCTAAAAGCATTGAGTATATGAATTAACCAAGGTAGAAAGTTTGAACCATCATTTTGGAGAAGCACCGGCTCCAACTCGATAGGCGTCGACATCCTTTTCTCATGGCGGTAAAGCTTTAGGTGAGAACCTTGCTCTGATACCAATTGAAAGGACCTAGGATGCCGCCTAGAGGGGGGGTGAATAGGCATTTCTAAAAATTAACACCTTTAAATGTGGAAACGATTAGTAAAGAGAGTTTCCAAAATGAAAACTTCAAATTAAGTGTAGTACCACCCCTCACAAGTTTGCCACAGAGTAAACAAAGTATAAAGAATATATATAGAAGTTACAACCCTGCAATACAAAGTTAGAACACACAATGAATATATTCAGCACAGGCAGGAAATACCGGACGTGTCCGGTAGGTATACCGGACGTGTCCGGTATGCACGTGTTCTGCAGAATAGCGTGTCACAGTGATCAATACCGGACGTGTCCGGTATACATGGTTTCAGTGGAACAGCCCTAAACTTGCTTCTTTTGATTTTTAACTTTAAATCAAATTGTAGGTACCTACTAGATATGACAATATACACAGATAACCTGCACAAGAGCAAGAGCAACACAAATATTGAATGAAATATGAATTGAGACACGATATTTGTTTTACCGAAGTTTGAACTCGTTCGAGTCCTACTCTCCGTTGAGGGGGTTGCGGGCGACCCAGCAAAGATTAGCCCTAAAGGATACCACGAAGGTCACTCTAGCCAGAGTCTTTTCCAACTCCTTTTCCTCCTTCCACTAGTTGATTCCGAGGCTACGGAATCGACCATTACAAACTTTTCGAGGCACACCATAATCTCTCGGGTGCTCTCCGGCGACGTCTAACCGTCTAGGACCAAAGAGTCCAAGAGTAACAAATGCGAATCATGAAATAGACAATATGCACAAGTGCTCAAGTGGCGGCTTGCTCTCTTTTTCAAATTCTCTCTTAACCCACAAATAGATTCTGCTATTTGGATCACACACTCACTAAGAGAGGGTTTGTGAGAGTTGGCAAGGATAAAAACGTGGATAGAAACCAGCAGAATCAGCAGCCTTCAAAGGTGGAGGCTTGGGGGTATTTATAACCCCCTTGGAAAAACTAGCCGTTTTATAGCCATTGCCATACCAGACATACCGAACACGTCCGGTATGACTTACACAGCGCCAATGGTAACTAAGTTACAGTGTCAATGTGAGGTGTCAGAACTCCTGATGAATGCCGAAACTCCCGACAGTCGGAACTCCTGACTCATGTTAGAACTCCCGACCCTCAGCATATTTGAAAACTAAGTAACTGAGTTGAAGTTTGTGAGTTGTCGGAACTCCCGACTCATGCCGGAACTTCTGACCATCGAAACTCCTGACTTACGTCGGAACTCCTAACTCTCAAGGCATTTGAAAACTAGCTGTTGGCCTCTGATCATCCATACCTGACATGTCCGGTATGAATACCATAGTGAACTCTCCAAGTCAGTTAAAGCGCGAGACATCGGAACTCCTGACCATTGCTAGAACTCCCGACCGTCGGAACTCCTGACTTATGTTAGAACTCCCGACGAACCAACCTAAGAACAACAATTTTACCATTGCTGGGCAAATACCAGACACGTCTGTTATTGCCAGACCAGCAAGAAATCAGTTAGCTCTTTTGTCTCTCAAATACTCAAAACTCACATGGGTTAGCTTGAGCACTTATGAAACATTATCTATCAACATGATGCATCCCTCTTAATAGTATGACATACCTATTAAACTCAATATTAAAGGAAAAATGAATTTATACCGCTTGAGTTGACCACTTTTGAATTAATGCCGTCTCTTTCAATCTTCATCAAGTAAGGGTGCCAATATGTTGATATTGATCTTGTCACTTGAGCATAGCCATCTTGAGCACATGACTTGATTCCATTCATCAAATATGAATAACTCCAAATGCATCAAGTCACTTCAAACACTTTGTCCAATATAGATTTGATCCTCCACATCAATATGACCATTATAGCTTGATTAGTACCTCAACTAAATGCAAGTACTCCCTTTTTCACCCTAGCTAGGTTCTTCTGCCGCCAAGCCGTCGCTTGCCCTTCACCCTTGCTTAGTACCTTGAAGCCTTTCCTTACTATCTTCACCATCTCAAGCCATCAAGTCACATCTTGTGTTGAATCAACCATTCATTTGTATTGTTATCTTTTTCATTTCAATTTAGCAAGCTTCAAATATGAGACCATTCCATATGCAAACCCTCATGTCTCATTAATTAATTCTTACGAGCTTGCTTTCACATAGTACATGGAAATCCTACAATAAATAAGCCTTAGCATGAATTCCATCTGTATTGTTGTCTTGTGCTTAAACTAGATTATTTTATACAACAACGCATCATTTTGACTTTCATTAAGTACCTATGAGATATCCTATTACCTATCCACGCTTAGCAAACGGGTTAGACCTTTAATCATATTGTCATTCAACCATCCAAAACGCACTAAAGGGCTAGATGCATGTTCAATCTCCCCCTTTTTGGTGATTGATGACAACTTGATTAAAGCTTACAAAAGAATATAAATATTTAAACTTTTGGGTTCAATGATTTATGAGAGGCTCCCCCTTAATATGTGCATGTGATTAGAATTCATGAAATGACCTCAAATGTCAATTGCACATACTAAAACATATAGGAGACTCTCCCTAAATCATTGTATCTGTGGAGTGCATGTGTGTGCGACAAAGTAAAACCGTGATGCATATGTCAAGATATATCACACAAGAATAAATATAAAGACATCACATCAAATATTTTCATTCTAGCATGCATAGTCCTTATGAAAATAAATATAACACATGTAAGTCACACATAGCACTCATTACACATTTTCTCAAGTCCACAAGCCACTAATATAATATAAATAAATATCATGTCTCAAGAGATACATAGATAAAGCATAAGTGAGTCTTATCTCTCACATGATACAATCTATTTCAAACTCAAGATATACATCAATGAAGCTCACAAACTACAGCCTGCAGTACATATCTTCAGGTGCAAAGAAAAGCCAAAAAAAGACAAATATCCTAAAGCTTTAATCAGTCTCTCTCCCCCTTTGTCATCTATCATCACAAAGATGATGATGGCTTCCCTGACCCTGAGGAAAGCCTCATGATCTTTGGGGGATCCGACACCATCCACTCCAAGCGCCGGCACAAGATACGCTATAGAGAGGCATGTGCCGCCGAGACAGCCGTCCCCTCTTTCCTTAGCTGGTTAGACTTCCCGATCACTTTTGATCAAAGAGACCATCCTTCCCACGTCATCCGACCAGGTTGCTACCCACTCGTCATTGTGAGGTCAAGATGGCGGACTAGAGGGGGGGGGGTGAATAGTCCTTTCTAAAATTAATCGCGTCGGCTAACCAAAACAAGTACGGAATTAAAACTATCGGTCTAGCCAAGACTACACCCCTTTATTTATGTTCTCTAGCACCTTCCAAAGATACTAATTAAGCAACAAAGGTGATGGGCTAGCTAGAGCTCACCTAACCAATTCTAAAAGCAAGGTCACACAAACCTATGCCACTAGTACTTCAAGCAACAAGGGAGCTCCTACACAAGCTAGTAAGTAAAAGCACAAAGCCACCTAAGCTCACTAGCAATGCTCAATAACAAGGCAACCAATGCCAAATTAGAGAGCGCAATTACTTAGCTACACAAACTATGTAATGTGACTAACAAGGTTACACAAACCAAATTAGCCACGCAAGGGAGCTACTTCTATGCTACACAAGCAAGAAGGTAACTAGCAAGCTACACAAGCTAACTAATTACAAGAGCAACTACACAAGCACAATGTATATGAAATATAAATACAAGCTTGTGAAAGGGGATTGCAAACCAACGGGAAGAACAAGGTTGACACGGTGATTTTTCTCCCGAGGTTCACGTGCTTGCCAACACGCTAGTCCCCGTTGTGTCGACCGCTCACTTGGTGGTTCGGCGGCTAATTGGCATCACCCGCCAAGCCTGCACGTCGGGCACCGCAAGAACCTACCCTGAAAGTGATGGTAGCTCAATGACATGCTTTACTAGAGTTGCTCTTCGTGGCTCCCGCACGGCGAGCACAAAGCCCCTCACAAGGCTCTTCTCTGGAGCACCGCACAAGCTTCTTGCGGGCTTCGACGGAGACCACCACCAAGCCGTCTAGGAGGTGGCAACCTCTAAGAGTAACAAGCACCATCGGCTTGCAACTCGATCACCTAATGCCACTTGATGCAACCTCACGATGCAATTGCACTAGAATCGCTCTCTCACACAATCGGATGATCACTATCAAGCATATGTGAGATGGAGGGCTCCCAAGCACTCTCAAGCATGGACACAAAGTCCCTCGAGGTGCTTAGCACTAGCCATGGCCAAGACCCCCTTCTATTTATAGCCCCACAGGCTAAACTAGCCGTTACCCCTTCACTAGGCGTTTTTGGGTTGACCGGACGCGTCGGTCATATCGACCAGATGCTAGACCTCAGCGTCCGGTCAACGGATGATCGCCACATGTCGCCTCCGTTCAACCTTAGTCGCTTGATCTCAACAGTCAAGAGATGATCGGACGCAATGGCTCAAAGTGACCGAACGCAGAACCCCAGCGTCCGGTCGTTTCCAATAAGGTTCTAGTCGTGACTGGATGCGTTCGGTCGGTCACGATCGGACGCAACATCAGCGTCTGGTCCTTCTCCAACTTTTCTTCATCGTCTATGTCACCATACATCAGCCTAACCGGACGCACCCTGCTAGCATCCGATCACTTTCAGCGCCAGCGTTCGGTTGAAGATTGATGCCTCTACGCGCTCTACTGCCACTAACCGGACGTAGGACCCCAGCATTCGGTCACTACATGACCAGCGTATGGTGCACTCTGTGAGACCCTATCTTTTCTATATAGGGCGCCGGTGGCACCATCGGACACTCCGCCGGTGGAGTTTCGAACCCTTCTCACCTTCGTTCCATCGTCGAGTTGATCCACATCAACTCTAACTTCATCTCCTTTATAAATGTGCCAACACCACCAAGTCTACACCACTATGTGTATGTGTGTTAGCATTTCACAATCATTTTCAAAGGATTAGCCACTCAACTTGCCACGCCACTCAATCCTAGCGACGATGCAAAGTTAGATCACTCGAGTGGCACTAGATGACCAATATGCAAACAAGTTTGCCCCTCTTGATAGTACGACCATCTATCCTAAACCTGGTCACAAACTTCTCTGCACACCTATGACCGGTGAAATAAAATGCCCTAGGTTATACCTTTGCCTTGCGCATTCCATTCCATCTCCTCCAATGTCGATGCAACACATGCACCAACACGATCAACAATGATATGATCCACTTCATATCATCACATGATCATATTGGTTCATCGATCTTGACTTTACTTGCTTTTCACCATTGCCTTCGTCCATCGGGGCCAAGTCTTGCTCAAGCTTCACCGCCACACAGTCCATCGCTCCAAAGCCTCTGACTTGTCCTTCACGCTTGCAACCAGTCCATCAAGCCAAGTCTTGTCTTGATCTTCTTCACCTTGATCACATGACTCAATGTCATGTCTCATGTGCAATAAGCTCCTTCATCATCACATGTGTGAGCTTTGCAACATCTCCAAACCATTTTCACCTTCACGGCATATGTTGCTCACACACATGTACTTGTGGACTAATTACCTATGTATCTCACATAAACACAATTAGTCCACCTAGGGTTGTCACTCAATTACCAAAACCACACAAGGACCTTTTAGTCATCGACCCCATCGTCCGCAAGAAGCGCCTCACCAAGGTGCTAATGGACAGAGGCAGTGGCCTCAACATTCTCTATGTCAACACCCTCGACGCCATGCATATCCCCCGGTTAGAGCTCCACCCAATGAGCTCTCCCTTCCATGGCATGATCCTAGGGACATAGGCGTACCCACTCGGGTAGATCGACCTGTCTGTCACATTTGGTGATCGAGCCAACTTTCGCTCGAAGGTCCTCACCTTCGTGGTGGTGGACTTTCCAGGGTCCTACCACACCATCTTGGGGCAGCCATGATACACCAAGTTTATGGCCATCCCCAACTACACCTACCTCAAGTCGAAGATGCTAGGACCAAATGGCATCATCACCGTGGATAGCACCTTTTCGCATGCCTACACGTGCGACCACGAGCATTACGAGCTCGCCATGACCATCATCAACTCCATCGAGCTCCCGGAGCTTGGGAATTCATCGACTCCAGTAGTTCCAGACTGCAACAAGCCAACCTCCTTGAGTGCCCTCCACCCGACTGAGGAAACCAAGGAGGTGGGGATCGACCTCATCGACCCGACCAAGATGGTGCAGATCAGGACCAAACTCCCGGCTAAATTGGAAAGTGAGCTCGCCGACTTTCTATGCGCCAATCACGATGTCTTCATGTGGAAACCTTCTGACATGCCGAGCATACCAAGGGTGGTCGCCAAGCATGCATTACGCCTTGTCCTAGGCTTGAAGCCCGCTAAGCAATGCTTACGTCGCTTTGACGACGAGAGGTGTAGGGCTATAGGCGAGGAGATCGCCAAACTACTAGCAGACGGGTTCATCAAAGAGGTATACCACTCATACTAGCTAGCTAATCCTATTCTTGTGAAAAAGAAGACCGAGAAATAGAGAATGTGTGTTGATTATACTAGCCTCAACAAGGTGTGTCCAAAGGACCATTTTCTTTTGTCACGCATAGACCAGATAGTCGACTCCACCTTAGGATGCGAAATCCTCCTTTCTGGACACCTACTCAGGCTACCACCAGATTCACGATGAAAGAGTCCGACCAGCTCAGCGACTTCATTCATCACCCCAGTACAGTTCATACTGCTACGTAACCATGCCTTCAGTCTAAGAACACCAGCGCCACCTATCAACGGTGCATGCAGCGATGCTTTACTGACCAAATCGACCGACTCGATCAGCCTAACCAAGTCGAGCGGTCAAAACCAACAATTGACATCTATGTAGATGATGTAGTGGTCAAAACGGCTCAAGCTAGTGACTTGATCGCAAATTTGGCCGCAACATTCGCAAACCTCCGAAGGTTCAATATCAAATTGAATCTCGAAAAATGTGTTTTTGGAGTTCCAAAGGGGAAGCTCCTTGGATACATCGTGTTTGAGCATGGCATCGAAGCTAACCCCAAAAAAATCATGGCCATCTCCAACATGGGCCCTATACGCAACGTTAAGGGTGTACAGAGGTTCACCAGGCTATTTGGCCGCCCTAAGCTAGTTTATCTCCCGACTAGGGGAACGGGGGATGCCTCTCTATAAACTTCTTAAGAGGATAGATGCATTCGTCTAGTCAAAGGAGGCACAACAGGCTTTGGAAAGCCTCAAAGCATCATTGACGTCGGCCCCAGTCCTCTTCGCTCCTGAATGGGGAGTACCCCTCCTCCTCTACATCGCGGCAAACAACCACGTTGTGAGTGTCGCCCTCGTCATCAAAGGGAGGAGCCGGGATGCCCCTTGAAGCTTCTGTATGCTATTCTGATGGCAACTTGGAAGCTCCTGCACTACTTCACCGACCATGAGGTCATGGTCATCACCTCATACCCACTGGGAGACATCATCCACAACCACAATGCCATGGGACGAATCTCCAAGTGGGCTCTCGAGCTCATGGGTCACGACATTAGGTATGTCCCTCACACCGCTATAAAGTCTTAGGCTCTCACTGACTTCATCATCGAGTGGATGGAAGTCCAGCTCCTGACCCCAGACATCACCCATGAGTACTGGACAATGTACTTTGATGGGTCGATTATGGTGCCCGGCTTGGGGGCTAGAGTGGTTCTGATCTCCCCGGATGGGAGCAGGCTCTACTACACGATCTATCTCCATTTTTTGGCCTCCAAGAATGCCGCAGAATATGAGGCCCTCATCAACGGACTATGCATCACCATCGAGCTCGGCGCTACGTGGCTATACGTCCATGGTGACTCAGAGTTGGTCATCGACCAAGTCATGAAGGAGTCCTCCTACAAGAACCATTCATGGCAGTATACTGCCAGGAGGTGCACAAGCTTAAGGACAAGTTTCGAGGGATCGAACTGCATCATGTCCTCCGAAAGGACAATGATGTCGCCAATTTTCTCATGAAATTGGCTGCCAGGTGGGTTCTATCTCCAGATGGGGTCTTCAACAACGATCTCCATGAGCCGTCTGCCCGCATTCTGGAGGATCCAATGCAGACATGCTCTAACACCAATGTAGCACTTGGGGGCTCTGACTTCCTGACATGCCCTGACCCTGACCAAGTGCTCGGAGGCTACAACCTTGGCGCCTCCATGACGACGTTGCCTATCGACGTCGCTGTGGTGGCACTCGATCAGGCTAACTGGAGAGCACCACTACTTGCCTACCTCCTTGAGAAGGTTCTCCCACCAGAAAGGACTAAAGCGAGATGAATCACTCGACATGTCAAGACATTTGTCGCCATCGGTGATGAACTTTACAAGCGAAGTCCATCGAGAGTACTCATGAAGTGCATCCTGATCGACCAAGGGAAATAGCTTCTCCTTGAGGTCCATGCTGAAATCTATGGACATCATGTGGCCTCGAGGACGCTGATCAGGAAAGCCTTTCGCCAAGGTTTTTACTGGCCCACTGATTTGTGAGATGCAGAGGAAGTTGTCCGTAGGTGTGAAGGATGCTAGTTCTATGCTCGGCAAACTCATCTGCCAGCACAAGAGCTTTAGACCATCCCCATCACTAGGCCATTCATGGTCTAGGGCCTCGATATGGTCAGACCCCTCAAAAAGGCCCCGAGCGGCTTCACTCACCTGCTCATAGCGGTGGACAAATTCACCAAGTGGATAGAGGTGAAGCCCATCACCAATATCCGCTCGGAAGAGGTGGTCAAGTTCTTCCTCGACATCATCTATTGGTTTGGTGTTCCAAACTGTATTATCACCGACCATGAAACAAACTTCACCGAGAAAAAATTCCTAGACTTCTGTGATGGATACGGCATCAGGATCGATTGGGCCTCGGTCGGGCACCCACGTACCAATGGTCAGGTCGAGCGGTCCAACGGCATGGTCCTCCAAGGACTCAGCTCCGCATCTTCGACCGACTCAAGAAGTATGCCGGGCAATGGGTTGTAGAGGTTCCAGTGATCCTCTGGAGCCTAAGAACAACACCAAACTGGTCCACAGAGTTCACCCCTTTCTTCCTCGCATACGAATCTAGAGCAGTATTGCCCTCTAACCTTAATCACGACCCCTCAAGAGTAAAGGCCTTCGACCAAGACTGAGCCACGGAGGCTCAGCAGGATGTGGTCGACCTACTCGAGGAGGCTCGTGAGGTGGCTATCATCCACTCTGCTCGTTACCAGCAAACTTTTCGTAGGTACGATGAAAGAAAAATTAGGGGGAGGATCCTCGAGGTCGGTGACCTTGTACTCCGAAGGACCCAGTCAACCAAAGAGAAACATATACTCTCTCCACCATGGGAAGGACCCTACATGGTGACCGAGGTGATCTAGCCGAGCACCTACTGGCTAAAGGATGACAACAGTAACAGTCTCACCAACACATGGAACGTCGAACAGTTATGTTGTTTCTTCCCTTAAAACTCAGTCTTATCATTCTGTTTCCATTCAACGTTTGCTCCTACAGCACCCTAGCCCAAGCACTCTCGGCCTAGGTTGCTTGGGGGCTCCACAGGGGTGTGATACCACCCTCCTCTTTTACTATCATATAGTAATAATTTTTGCCCAAACGAAAGGGCATCGCCCAAACGAAAGGGCATTCCATTCCTTTGATTACCCTATGTAACTTGCATTTTAACCTACTGACCGATCACACCCTGCCATGACGTACGGTTATGAGTAGCTAAGCCTCATGGGCCATGCCTAAGTTCTTAAGGTTGTAGCCTATGGGTCAACGGGCAGGTGCGAAAAAGAAAGGACAAAAAAGAAAGCTACGCTAGGGTAAAGAACAAGGGCAGATGGGACAAGCTTCCCCTCACAAGTGATTTCATTCACAAAACAAACTTAGAATATTCACAAATGTAAAGCTGTTCACATGGGGGCTCCCCCATGAACTCATCTCTTACATAAACTAACTATTTCTACTCTAAACTCTATTATGGCCTCCCGGCGGCATCGGTTGTCGGTACGGTCGACAAGGACGAAGGCAACTTGCTTTTGGTCGGGAAGACATTCGGCTCTGTTGGGGGAAGGACGATGCTCACCTTTGACCTAATCTCTACTCCCACCATAGGTTGGATGACATCTTCTTGGTGCACATCTTCAGCCACGGACGAATGGTGAGCCTCCATCACCCACTGTGCGGTGACCTACTCGGCAACCATCTGTGCATGTAGCACCAAACTCTCCCTCAGCGCATGGATTTTGTCTATGCTCCACCCATCACCATATCCATTGTAGATGGTTGTGAAGTCCATATTAGGGTGATGGGTCACCACTGAGGTCAGCACCCCCATCGTTCCATAGAACATGCCGTCGAAGATGAGTGCCCGAATTCATTTGGGACCTCCACCAGCTGGATGATGGGCATACTGGTGTTCGGTCCTAACCCGAACACCTTGGAGACAACCACCTACGTGATGTTGCGAATCTGATCGAGCTCCCCCTCGAGAGCGCGTCGCTCCTCAAGGAACTGGGCTAGCGCCTCCGTGCCTCGACCGACCGCCGCTTTGACCGTCTCCAGCTCTTGTTCTAGAAAGCTGATCTTTCCACCTAGTTCTAGTAAAAGACAACAAATTCAGAAGCAAAGGAAAGAAAAAAATCAAGGCATCAACCGAGGGTGGAACAGATACGTACCAAGGCGGGCGCTTTCGAGAATGGAGAGCCCTTCCTCTTACTGGGTCACCCTCTCGAGCAGTCGAGCGTTCGACTCCTCTACCCTGAGCATCTACCCCCAGAGCACAACCACTTCTTGTTTGGTGTTCGACCGGGCCTTTCGCTCCACCTCCATAGCCTCCTAAAATGCCGCCTCGATCTTCGCCAAGTGGACCTTCACCGCATCAAGTTCCCGCTTAGCAGCAGTCGCCCCATTCGCAGCTCTACCGCCCGTGCTCCCATTGCCTTGGCCGCCCGGTCTTGGGATTCACGGTGGGAAGACTCCAGCTGGTGCCTGAGCTTGTCAACCCATTGTGATGCGTCGCTTCCAGCTCCATCTGACTGTGCTCCTCCCAAAAAAATCAAGACTTGTGGATTGACATCATCTCCAAATCATGTGAGACAAGAAGCAGGCATGCTGAGACAACTATTGAAAGGCCAAGGAGTCAAGCACAACCCTAAAAACATAAAGAATTTACCTTTCCAACGTGTGGCAGGTCGACTGTCACCGCCTGATGGACTAGCTCAACCCTCTCCAAGGCCTCCTTGAGACTCGCCTTGGTAAGGGCGAGAGCAGACTCCATTGATAGTCCTCTCTGCCTGAGAAGATGCTAGAGCTTCACTTCCTCCTCGTCACGAAGGATGAACCAGGCCTTTCCTAGCTCAGCGGGGCAAAGCCACACCAGCTTGCTGGTCGCCCCTGACCTGCTGGAAGTTCCAGCCATCATAGTATCATGTGATGACCAGATCATCACTAGCTCCTAGGACGATGGGATGGCCGTCAGCTCCACCCTGGTATCTTCCTCGCTGGAGAAGGGGATGTCCACCGCCAGGACTCCATGGCTCACCGGCGGATGCACTACCTCTGGCCTAGCCGACGTTCCCCCCAACCCCTCCAGCTCTGACTAGGCGCGTGAACCAAGGGCTCCTCCGCTAGGCGAGTCAGGGAGCCTAGTTTCCTTCCTCCCCTCCTCCGCAACTATTGGGCGAGGGACCATGAGAGTCACCTCTGACCCAACCTCCACCGTCACCACAGGGATCACCGCTATCACAGCCACCACCGCTACCACCATTCTCGCGATAGACCGGGAAGACGCAATCCCCAGTGGGGAAGGTCACACCACCACCAACCTGCTTCCCCTACCGCTCACCGTGACCCACTATAGGCTAGCTCTCCACTCTTCTCGCATAGGAGGCAAGGAGATTCCCAGTACCGCCAGCCCCTGGCCGCTGTCAAACAAGCGCAGGTTAGTCACACTAAAAAAACTCAACTATGAGAACAAAAAGAAGCATGAATACATACCTAGACAAAAGCGATAGAGCCTTGAAGCCCTAATCGGTTGACAACGAGCCAACTAGACGAGGACCACTCGCGGGTCACGACCCGCGCCCCCTCGCATCGGCCAAGGGAGGGGCCGACCCGGCCGGTCCCCGATCGGCCCACGAACGGACGTGACCGCCAGATCATGGTGAAACCACCGGAGCAACTGGCGGGGCATCCCCTATTAGGGGTCGTGCACACACGCTGACCCCAAAGATGTAGGGGAATGATCATGTTCCCCTGACCGACCGGCGTGCTCCGCCTCACCCGGAGCAGGGGGGCACGAAGCAGACGACGCCTCCAAAAGGCACGGCGCCTGCGCCTGCTTTGTCTCTCATTCGAGGGCGCTGTCTTCATTCGCAGCGTGCTTCCTTGACTTAGGAACGTCGCCACACATCTCCACATCGCACCCACCACCGACGGACGCAGCCGTGGGCTCACGGTGCTCCACCGAGGTCACAACAGTGCCCCTAACTTCCTCATCCTCTGAGGCACTTGTGTCGTCACCCATCTCCTTGGGCTCCTCCAACTCGAGATCCACCTCCACGTCACTCCGGCTCTCACCCCCCTGGCCCCGCCAGTTGATCTCCTTCTCCTTATCAAACCTCCTCAGGCCTTTTCGGCTTTCTTCTTCCTCTTGGCAAGCGTCGCCTCCCTTTGGGCAGCTTGCTGAGCCGCGCCTTCCGACCCTCTCAGAAGATGTGGCTAGGATTTATAGCCTGTGAGTCCCTTCAAAATGGGAAACTCAAAATCAATCAAAACATCAAAACAAGAAGAAAAAGATCACAAAAAGGGGGGCATACCAAATTGGACAGCTTCGTGGCATGAAGGGGACCAGGCGTCCCTTCAAGGGAGTCTTTATCCCTCAACTGTAGCACCCGATCGAGACAACACCAGACTTCATCCTTTGGTAGCTCCTCTGGTGAAGCGCGGTCGAGATCCATCAGGCCAGAGTATTCCCACATCGGCCTGGTTCTTTCCACCAATAGGGTGACATGACGGTGGAAGAAGGTATGGAAGACCCACAACCCATCGAGGCCATGCTGCACAAGCCTCTGAAGCTCTGTCTCAATAACCTCCAACTTGTTTTGCCGACCGGTGGGACCCCACGACCAGCTTTCTCTCCTCTTCGGCATTTTTCCAGTGAACATCGAGAATGGCGCTTCCGCTGGGTTCTTGATGTAGAACCAATCACTATGCCACCCCCAATTGGAGTCACAGGGGGAGTACGTAGGGTAGGGGACCGATGGCTTTGGTTTCTTCTGCAAGGTGAATCCCCCAACAGGCGTGATTCTGGGTAGCTTTCCCTTGCACAGGGCTCGCCCACTGAAGATCTGTTGGAAGAGGTCCACGTGCGGCTCCATCCTAAGGAAGGCCTCGCAGACAGTGACAAAGTCGGCAATATGTAGTACCCTAGTCGGGTTGAGGTGTTGTAGCTCTATGCCCCACTCATTGAGAACCCCACGCAAGAACCAGTGCGTAGGATACCTGAGCCCACGCTCATGGAAGGTGAGGAAGGAGATGACCTCGTCAGCCCAGGGTTGTGGAACAACTTCCCTCGGCATAGGAGCTCTCCAATGCACCACCTCCTTCGACAGGAGTAGCCCCTTCTCGACGAAGGTGGCCAGCACCTCCTCATCCACATTGGAAGGCCTCTAATTCGACATCGTGCCTTGGATTCATGAACGGATCTGTGAGCTCTTCTCTCCCTTGCTCTACCCTCCTCTCTCCTAGAAACCGCAGCGGCACATGAACAGACTTGGCGAAAGGGAGGAAGGAGGAATGACAGTGATTGAAGGAAGGTGAAAGAACAGGAGGAAAATCATCTTCCTTCCCCCTATTTAATGTGGGAAAGAGTGCGGCGAGACGTGGCCCTGGCTGATGGGATATGCCTTGCCCGATGAAACATCACCCAGTTAGCAGGACGTGGCCTAGGTAGGACCCACCACTACCACAACCCGAGCATGAGAAATAAGGCGCAACTACACGCAAATGATCCTCCGCCTTCCCAGGCGGTATTTGGAAGGGCCCACCAATAGAATCTCCATTGAGGAGAGACCAATGGGTCACCTGAGTCGATCGAATGACTTGGGTGGCTGCCGAGAGACAGGTAAGGAGCAGCGGGATGCCTCATGCAGGTTATGCCAACCCCATCACGAACAACGGACATGGATCCCATTTGGACATATCCGATAGGAGCTCCCCAGACCCGTCACTCGAGCCATCGAGGTAACCTTACCAAACCCTTTTTTTGTTTTCTAGTACACATTCATTCATTCATCCATTCTCATGCATGTATTCATACATTCATCCCATACATCCAAGCATTGCATATGCAGTTGTTGCATCATAACGCTTCGTGTTGCGTCGCAAAGCGGTAGTCGCCTCATTCGATATGAGCGACGACCGACCGAGGTTCAAAGACCGACCCACAAAGGGCTCGAGGCCACCTCATGTCAAACAGAGCCAGGGGAGAAAATGCAGATGAGCCCCAGCTGCCCTCGCCTGATCTGCTCAGAAGCGGACAGGATAATCTCGACCTTCTCGTTCGATCCTAACCTCGAGCCATGCCCACATAATCTCCATCGAGGGGAGGCCAGCGGGAAACCTAAGTCAGTCTCCGGAATGGATCGGGCATCTACCAGGAGGCGGGTTAAGAAGCAGTGAAATGCCACATGAGGGCTATGCCGACCCTGTTATGAATGATGGACCCGGATTCCACTCGGACATACCCATTATTAAGGTCACCGAGCGCGTCACTCGAGCTATCGAGACAAACGACGTTAGCTCAACCCCTTCGGTTGCGGAAACCACAGACGGGGTAACGCACGAAACTAGATAGACCCCTCGGCCGTGCTCGACACTTGGGTTGGTGCTCCATCTCGTTCGACCCCTCGGTCGCGCCCGACACCTAGGTTGGCGCTCCATCTCGCCCTACCCCTTAGCCACGCCCGACACCTGGTTTGGCGCTCCGTCTCGCCCGACCCCTTGGCCACGCCCGATGCCTGGGTTGGCGCTCTGACACTTAGGTTGGCGCTCCGTCTCACCCGACTCCTCGGCCGTGCCCGACACCTGGGTTGGCGCTCTGTCTCGCCCGACCCCTCGGTCACGCCCAACACTTTGGGTTAGCACACCGTCTCATCCGACGGCGACCCACGATCTTACACCCATCGGGTGCACTCTTAAAATGAGTATAAACAACCCCTTCACGACTTCATATAAGTCCCAAAAGGGTTCGGGGGCTCCTATCGGGTTCATAAACCCAAGGTCTCTAATGAGTCTGCTTTCCAGCAAAAACTCGGCCCAGCAGACGGCGTAGCGACAACACGCGCCTCTCGGGCCGGCCTAGGTACCTAATGACAGGCTGAGAGAATGATCCAGTCCCCGATCGGAAGGCCTGGCCAAGGAGGGGACATCCTTTTTCGACCGGAGATACGCCAAACCTCTGATTGCAGCTCTTCCCTGACCGACATGGTCGGGGCCTACTGGGAACAACCGACCAGTGACGCCTGCTCGGTAAGGGCCTAGGGATTAGACGGAGCAAATAAAGTAAGGTAAGGTGCTCAAGTCAAATCGTAATATCAAGGATCATACCCTAGCATACCCTGCGCACCTGCAGGATGGTGCCACCAGGCCATGCCAGATAGGCACTATGCAACCTTCCAGGCATGTTAGAACCCAAACAGTATTGTGGGCGCTGACATTTGCCATACCAGGCAAACACGGTAGAGCCTGCCACATGCATCTAGACATAAACACTATTGTGGGCGCCAACAACCATCTCGTACCCGACAGTGTGGGCAACAAGACTAGGTAGCACACGTATACATTCTCTCTCTTTCTCTAATTTGTAAGAGCCCACCCCCTTCGACTATAAAAGGGGATGAACTCTTTGGCTATTAAAGGATGGGCTCTCCGGCTCTCCTCAAAAAGAGAAGCTAGACGATTCGAGCACTCGAGGATCTGAGAACTCGAATAGCATAATAGCTTTAGAACTCTAAAGCTACACAAAGCATACGCTCTAATACATTATGTCGGGTTTATAAACTTGGGGTCCCTCATGGACCGGCTTTCCAACAAAGGCTCGGCCCAGCAGACGATGTTACGAATGACGCGCAAACTCCTAGGCCGGCCCAAAATACCTAAACAAAAGGCCAGAAGGGTGATCCAATCTTCGACCGGAAGGCCTTGCTAAAGAGGAACAACGCTCGCTTCTGACTCCGGCCCGTCTCTTCGATCGGAAGGCCTAGCCAAACACCACTTCCGACTCTGACCCGCTTCTCCGACCGGGAATGCGTTGAACCCCTACTTACAGCTCCTCTCCGACTGGCGCAATTAGAGCCGACTGGGACCAACCGACCGGAGACGCCCGCTCGGTAAGGACCAGAAAATGGACGAAGAAAGTAAGGTAGGGCACTTAAGTCAACCGCAATACCAAGGACCATACCCTGTACACCTACCAGACAGTACCCTATGACCTTTCTGGCATGACAGAACCCAAGCAGTGTTGTAGGCGCCGACATTTTTCCTACAGTGTTGTGGGCGCCATCAACTCCCATACCAGATAAACACGGTAAGACTCCCCCCACATGTCTCTGGGCATCAATAGTGTTGTGAGCGCCTGCATTTACCGTACCAGACGAACATGGTAAAACCCCCTGCAAACCTCTAGACATCAACAGTATGGCAGGCACCGCCGTCTGCCATACCAGAAGAAGACGACGCAACCTCCCACATGCATCTGACATTAACAGTGTTATGGGCGCCTACAATCATCTTGTACCCGACGGCGTGGGCAACAAGACTTAGCATACATACACTCTCTCCCTTGTAAGGCCATCCCCTTCATCTATAAAAGGGGATGCGCTCTCTCCCAACTGATAGATCGATCAGTTCACTCACACACCACAACAGAACGACTAGGTTCAAACCTTGAGCACACGCTCGAACACATAGCACATAGCAGAGCTCCCGTCACTCTCGGTCCTTCAGACCAGAGTCCTATCGGACCTCTTGTACCCCCATCTTTCTTCATTCTGTTTGTAACCATACAACAAACTTTGAGCACCTGGACTCAGGAATAAAGTCACCGACTGACTCAAACTAGACGAAGGACACGTTGCTTGAACCAGTATAAACCATGTGTCATTGAGTGCTATGCCACCTCCGATCACAACGTACAGCAAAACTACAAATATTTACGTGTTGGTCACTTTATGCACCGACACTTAGCGCACGTTAGAGCCCCTGTCACTCTCAGCCCTCCGGTTCAAAGTCCGACCGGGCCTTTAACACCCTCTTCTTATTCTCACTCGTTTGTAATCCCACAGCAAACTTCGAGCACCTGGGCTCAGGAATAAAGTCTCCGACCGACTGAAACTGGACGTAGGGCACGTTGCCTGAACTAGAATAATCGAGTGCTATGCCACATCCGATCACAACACACGATAAAACTACAAATATTTACTTGTCGGTCACTTTTCACACCAAGAGCAAGTTTCTGCTAACACTATATAAGTAAACACTAAAAAAGATTATTGTGATGTATTTTGTCCCTTAGCTATAATTTTTTGTGATGTCTTATGCTAAAGTTCTATGCAGTTTTCATTTTTTATCAGGTAGTACAAGTACTCGCTTTCGGGGATGATGGGCACGGCGCTCCTCATCCAACCGAACGCTCTCCTGTCCCATCCTCAATTTGGCGCCAAAACACTCATTCAGCGAGTGGCACATGAGGAAAATAAAATTTTAGCTCGCTTCTCTAGTCTGAGGGTATTTAAGTCTTTTCGTAGCTCAGTTTGGCATCGTTAGCATCCAATGTGGATGGAATGGTATGGAGGACAAAAAAAATTCGACCAATGGCACCTGTGACCGCTTAAACTTTTTAATGGCTTGTGGATAATTACAAACTTTTATAATGGCACACATGTAAAAGCTTCTTCATTATAAGGTAACAATTAGTATAAGCATGAGAAATGTGTTGATTCCACTAAAATTTATGGGTTGAACTCATCGTGCATCAGCTCATGAAGCACGTCTGCACGTGGTGACTCCACAAACCAAACACACTAAATTCTATTTTTTTATACATGTATAAAGTAGTATATACGCTCTCGAAGCAAACTATGTCCGATACTGATTTATTCTCTTTTTTTCGCTGCTTTTAATGGACGGGACTGATTTATTCTTTTTTTCCTGCTTTTAATTAATGTACGAGACTGATTTATTCATGCAACGGAGAAGCAGGGCGCTGCCAAATGCCAACTCGTCGGTTCCATTCCATCCTTGGATTTGTCGCTCGGTCGCCGGCCGGCCTGGTTCCTCTCTTGGTTCTTTCTTCCGCGTAGCCCAACAAGGAGAGAACAAAACAACCGCCCTTGCACTGGATCCATCACAATCACAAGAACGGCAGCAACAAGGCCGCCACAGAGACGCGATCCCCGCCGTCTCCCCGCTCGCCCGCCTTGTTCACTCGGTGCGCTCTCGCACTACACGTGCCATGCCGCATGCAGCGAGGAGGAGCCGCCGCTGTTAGCAAGCGACGATGGAGATGGCGAGCGCGCGGAGGAGGGCGAAGCTGCCGCAGGCGGCCGGCGGTGGCGGCGGAGACCAGCAGCTCGCGCTGTGGGCCGCCTGCGTGCTCCTCTCCTCCCTCTCGCTGCTCATCGCCGCCGCTTCCTCGGGCCTCGGCGGCGCCGCGAGGCTCACGCTCACGCTCACGGCCGGCCGGGACCGGGAGGCCGGTGCGCTCGTGACGATGGCAACCGGCGCCGCCGCCGTTCGCGGCGCGGCAGGCGACGGCACGAGATACTGCGATGAGGACGACGACCTGATCGGCAGCATGTCCGTGGACGGGGAGTGGGTGCTGCGCGACGCCGCCGAGTCCGAGCGGCACTACGGGCCCGGTCAGTGCCCGTTCGTCGACGAGGGGTTCCGGTGCAGGGAGAACGGCAGGCCGGACGGCCAGTACGCCGAGTGGGCATGGCGGCCGAAGCGCTGCGCGCTGCCAAGGTTCCCAACTCCCAAGCTTGCATGCATATCTATCTATTGCACCTAGGAATGAAGCCGTGCGCACGCGGCTTCGTCCTCGTTCTCAGTTCTCACTACCTTGATCATGATCTTCATCATATGGACTATGGAGTACGTATATGTATATCAGATTCGACGCGGCGAGGCTGCTGGGGATCCTCCGGAACCGGCGGCTGGTGTTCGTGGGCGACTCCATCGGGCGGAACCAGTGGGAGTCCATGCTGTGCATGCTCGCCTCGGCCGTCGCCGACAAGGACGGCAAGCAGGGCGGCGCCATATACGAGGAGAACGGGAGCCCCATCACCAAGCACAAGGGCTTCCTCTCCTTCAGGTTCCGCGACTACAACTGCACCGTGGAGCACTACCGGTCGCCGTACCTGGTCCGCCGCGGGCGCCCGCCGCGCAGCTCGCCGAAGCATGTCGTCACCACGCTCCAGCTGGGCGCCATGGATCCCAGGGCTCCCCAGTGGAAGGACGCGGATATCTTGGTGTTCAACACGGGCCACTGGTGGAACCAGGAGAGGCTACACCAATTGTAAGTCCGCACTGTCACGGCCTAAACTCTTTTCTCTCTCTCGCTCAAGAGAGAATGCCACGGTCTAATAAATTGCACACTGCAACGATAATCCACTCTCTGATGGAAGAATAATACAGAATCTAGAGGATTAATTAAGAGAAGAAGTAAGTAAAAAGGTTTGGGAAGAACTTATATATTAAGGCCTCACTCGGATGTTGTCGGATGTCGGATTCACCTCAATTCATACGTGTTTGGGTGAAATTTATTTAAGTTCCACTTCAACTCACCCCAACACATGTGAATTGATACGAATCCGAGTACATCCATCCAAACAATGCCTAACGTGGGGCAGATTAAGATGAAGAGGGGGTTAGGGTTCGAGTTATTACATCTCATGCTCATTTGTGTCTGTTGCTTTGGTACTCCTAAATACTATAAGCTGATCCGTTTTATTTAATTAGATAAGATGGTTCAGATCATCTATTATTTTCGAAGAGATAATAGATGAAATATATTTTATTTAATTTGAAATAGTTCATATAAGGAAAGTTTTGTATAGAAAAAACATTTTTATTCTAATCGGTGCATGCTATATTATTTTGATGCATATGCATGCGTGATGATCTCTATTATTTTGCTAGTCATTAATATAATCCCTAAATTAGAGGATTCAGAAGCTGTTTAATTTGTTTCCTTTTTCTGGCGCACCAAGTGATCTATTTTCTTTTGCATATCATTAATATAATACCGAGAGATTGAAGTTGTTTGTTTCCATTTACTGGCGCACCAACCGAGGGAAGAGCCACAGTCTTTTATTTTTCTTCCGAGATTTGGGGATTTTGCAGTTTTTTTTTTATTTTTCTACAAGGTTATTTTTTTACTTAATTAATTTATAATAAAATCTAAAAATCAATAGTCCAGTTTGCTTCGAGTATTACCTCCTACTTATGAGATAATGTGAGCACCGTAGCATTGTCCATACCTATTACAATGGGTCAGGCTAGCGTCCGGCCATCCGGTCCTAGGCCCACGTCCAGACACAGCTCCCCACGCCTCGCGTCTGCTCCGTGCCGCATGCCCCGCTCGCTCGGATTCCGCGCCGCTCGAACGACTCGCCCTACCCAGGCACCCACCCCCATGTGGGCCCACGTCGCCCGAACATCACCGGCATTGAGAAGAGGAGACACCAAGGCGAGAAAGGAGATGCAACACATGACCTACTTTTAAAACATCCAAATAAAAACATTGCAACATACATTCGAAACAGTTAAAACACTTGCAACATACATCTGAAACACTTATAAAAATACCTGAAAAACGCTTGAAAAAGCTATTGCAAAATATATGCAACATCCGATGAAACACATTCAACATATGCAACACCCAGATAAACACAAATTGCAACACACGTTTAAAAAAACAGATGAAACATTGGGAATAAAAGCTTGCAACATATGTGCACAACCATTGCAACATAAGCAACATCCCGATCTACTTTTGCAACATCTCCATATGAAACAATTGCAATATACTTATGAAACATCTGAAATAATTGAAACATGCGTTTTTCACCCTTCTTTCGGATGACGCAAAGTAGAGTGGGGAATGGCCGGTTCCGGCCAGCCTACGGCCGAGGATGGTGGCACGACATGACAACGGTCAGCTGCGCCTGCGCCTGGCCTGGTCTGGCCACTCTGGATCTTTGATGTCGTGAACTGAGGACGAGCATCGCAGCGGCGCCGACGTCAAAGCCGCCATGACCTTCTGGTGGGGAATGGCGGCGTGGCAGCACCTCGGCACCATGTCGACACGGTGGGGACGGGGCATGGCGCTCAGCTGCGGGGCACGGGGCACGATGCATAGGGGTGGGGATGGGGCACCTCGCTGCGTGGGATGGGGCGCAGCGAGCTGGAGCGTGCGTGCGCAGCGGTAGACGCGGCGCGGGATGGGGGCGCTGCGTGACGTGCGGCGGTGAGGCGGAGAGGAGGCGCGGTGAAGCGGCGACGCGAAGGGAAGCGAGTGGGGATTGGGGATTTCTGTTTTTTTAAGAAGGTGGGGGATTTCTAAGGGAGCAGGCCCGTTGCCTGTTGGGCCCGCATCGCATTGGCCCACGAAACAGGGTATTAGCGTATTACAATCAGATTGCGTACAACATTATTGACTTATTGTGGGAAGTGAAAAGAGGCTAATGGGAAAAGAAACACTGGGCTCTTTAATAGTAATTCTTAGGTATAGATATATCGTTAATTAACCAGGGGCTAATTCTTTTTTGAAGGTAGTAACAGTTGTTAATTTGTTTCTCCTGTATGTACTGACGACGTACGTACTGCACGTGTGGTGAAATATATGAAGAGGATGCTACTTCGAGGACGGCAAGACGGGTTCGGCTGAACATGAGCGTGGAGGACGCCTACCAAAGGGCGCTGAATACGCTGCAGAAATGGGTCCAGAAGGAAGTAAACACCACAAAAAACACTGGTCGCCCTCCGAACATACTCACCGGCACATGTAGGGTACGTATACATTACATTACATACGGTGATCGATCGAGCAGCTTGCATGGCTTGCTTGCTTCCTACTACTGCTTAACTTGTAGCTGGTGGCTGGTGCCGGCCGTTGGTGGCGCATGCAGGGCTTCCAACGGCGGTGGAGGCGGGTGTGGCAGGGAGACGGTGCCGGAGCTGAACACGTCCAGGATCGCGCTGCACCGGTGGCCGGGCCTGCTGAACCCGAGCCCGGCTTTTATTGAAGCAGCGGCGAAGAAGAAGAAGAAGCGGCGGCGGCAGCAGGTGATGCATGTCCTGAAACGTGGACCCTGATGACGGCGCAGCGGCGAGACGGCCACCCGTCGGTGTACAACGTCGTCCGCCTCCCGTCGCCGGCGGGGTGCAGGCGCAGCAGGAGCAGGTGATGAGGGCGGCGGACTGCAGCCACTGGTGCCTGCCCGGCGTGCCGGACGCGTGGAACGAGCTCCTCTACGCTTTGATTCTACGTAGTAGTATCTCAGGAGTAGCAGGAGGCTACATACACAGAGATTCAGAGAAGGCGTACATGGGTCATGCACGGCCGGTGTATCTCTCGAGGTGATTGTCATCCCCATCGTGAAGAGGTATGTCGCGCGCGCGTGGACGTCGATGAGTGAACGAACAAATAATTAAAGGAGATAGACTTAATAAGAAATGTTTGATGATGTAACAAAGCGATCATCATAAAGAAAAATGGAGTTTCTAGTTGAGTTGATTCTTGATAACAACACTACTTTCATGCATATACTAGAACGCGGGTGCAGCTTTGCCGCGCCTTCCTTTTTGATTACGCCCAGTGGCAATAAGAATATATGTGTAGTGATGAGAAACTCAGTAATTTTTTTTGTTCATTTTATGATTTTTATGTATTTTCGAGACCTTATCATCATGAAGGTATAATTTTATTTGCCCCTTAAAAGCATAGTGTCGGTGTTTTGGACCGACGGATCTCAACCAACTAGTGAAAGTGACTACTGCGTGCCCCCTAATCCGGATGGTGATGCAAAGAGACACAAGGGTTTATACTGGTTCGGGCAAATAAGTGCCCTACGTCCAGTCTGATGAGAGCGATCTTGTATTCCTTGCACCGAGGTGCCTGTAGTAGGGATTTAAAAGCTGGCGAGAGAGAGAGAGCTTGTCCTAGGTCTCTGCGTGGAGCGGCGTGGGTTGCTTGAGATGTTGATCTCAGATAGCGGGAGAGTGTGCGTATTACAGAGTGTTGAGCGTTGCAGGAGCGTGCGTGCCTGAGTATACGTGAGTCTGTCTGCGCGTGAGCGTGTGCCCCCTAGAAGCGGCCCTGGTCGCTCCCTTTTATAGTTGAAGGGGGGCACAGGGGCGATACATGTGTTCGCTACGTGGCGTTTTGTGAGCGGAGGCGGTATGCCGAGCCCTGTAGCTCGTCACTGTGGCGGCATGGTCGACAGAGCGGTCTTGTCCTCGATGCACTGGAGCGATGCGCCGGTCACGCCTGATCCCGTGCGACGTGGGAGCTCTTGTGATGACTTGACGCAGGTCATGGCACAGACTATGGACGACGTGTCGGTCGCTGTATGTCGACAACGTAGAGAGCCGAGGCTCCGTCGGTGCAGAGGCTGAATCATTGTGGGGGGCTCGGCGGGCGCGAGTCCCGAGGCTACAGGGGTGCAGAGGCGGGTAGCCGAGGCTCGGAGGGAGCAGTTGGTCTTTTATGCTGATTCCGAGGCTACAGGGACCCGGACATGACTCTCCACGCCGCACTGTCCTTGGAGCAGGCAGGGTTAGGCAGCATAGTGCCACATAGGTGTCAATCGTGGGCACAGTGCCGAGCACAGCGGCCAGTAACCCCTACTCCGTCCTGTCCTGGGCGGCATGGCGTTGATGCGACTCCCATCTTGTTGGTCACTCCGCTGTGTTGAGCCGTCGTTCGGCTGATGTTATGGGAGTGGTTGGTCGCGTTAGTTGGACGTGACGTCTCGGTCGAGGCGGTGATGACGGGGTAGCTGCCGAGCCGGCCTCGAGTGAGGCGGAGAATCGGCACCTCGTCCGAGGCCTTAC
>NW_027098038.1:0-26796 GCF_019320115.1 Miscanthus floridulus | reverse complement strand
ACTGTCTCCATAAGGAAAGAAGTGAGGTTCCACATGACCCACGTCACCTAGGAATTCCATCGGGTGCATCCAAAAATTATTTCCCAGCCTATGTATGTTCGACGCAAACCGTGCACCTATCTTACGTCAAGATTAGCACTATCTCCAAACAGACTGAATGAGCTCCCACTTGGGCCACGTCACCTAGTGGTACCATCAGGTGCGTCCAAAATGATTTCTCAGCCTATGTCTAGCACAACAATGCACCTATCTTGCACCAACACTAACACTATCTCCAAATAGAAAGAAGCAATATTCCACTTGACCCACATCACCTAGGAGTTCCATTGGATGCGTCCAAAACAATTTTTGAGCCTATGATACGTTCGATGCAAACTGTACAATTATCTTGCGTCAACATTGGCACTATCTCCAAACGGATCGAAACGAGCTTCCACTTGAGCCTGATCACCTAGTGGTACCATCGAGTGCGTCCAAAACAATTTCTGAGCCTATGGTATGTCTAGCGCAAAGCATGCACCAAATCTTGCACCAACACTAACACTGTCTCCATAAGGAAAGAAGTGAGGTTTCACATGACCCACGTCACCTAGGAGTTCCATCGGGTGCGTCCAAAATGATTTCCAGCCTATGTATGTTCGACGCAAGCCATGCACCTATCTTGCGTCAAGATTAGCACTATCTCCAAACAGACTGAAACGAGCTTCCACATGAGCCACGTCACCTTGTGGTACCATCAGGTGCGTCCAAAACAATTTCTGAGCCTATGTCTAGCGCAAACAATGCACCTATCTTGCACCGACACTAACACTGTCTCCATAAGGAAAGAGTGAGGTTCCACATGACCCATGTCACCTAGGAGTTCCATCAGGTGCGTCCAAAACGATTTCCCAGCCTATGGCCTGTTCGGTGCAAACCATGCACCTATCTTGTGTCCAGATTAGCACTATCTCCAAATGGACTGAAACAAGCTTCCACTTGAGCCTCGCCACCTAGTGGTACCATTTACTGTGTCCAAAATGATTTCTCAGCCTATGGTACGTCTAGCGCAAGCCTCGCACCTATCTTGCACCGACACTAACACTGTCTCCAAACAAAAGAAGTGAGATTACACATGACCCACGTCACCTAGGAGTTCCATTGGCTGCGTCCAAACGATTTCTGAGCCTATGGAACGATCGACACAAACCATGCAACTATCTTGCGTCAAGATTAGCACTATCTCCAAATGGACCGAAACGAGCTTCCACTTGAGCCTCATCACCTAGTGGTATCATCGAGTGCGTCCAAAACGATTTCTGAGCCTATGGTACGTCTAGCGCAAACCATGCACCTATCTTAAACCGACACTAAAACTGTGTCCATAAGGAAAGAAGTGAGGTCCCACATGACCCCATGTCACCTGGGAGTTCCATTGGGTACGTCCAAAATGATTTCCCAGCCTATGTATGCTCGACGCAAACCGTGCACCTATCTTGCGTCAAGATTAGCACTATCTCTAAATAGACTGAAACGAGCTTCCACTTGAGCCACGTCACCTAGTGGTACCATCAGGTGCGTCCAAAATGATTTCTCAGCCTATGTCTAGCTCAAACAATGCACCTATCTTGCATCCGACACTAACACTGTCTCCAAATGGAAAGAAAGCGATATTGCCACTTGACCCACAGTCACCTAGGAGTTCCATCGGATGCGTCCAAAACGATTTTTGAGCCTATGATACGTTCGACGCAAACCGTACAACTATCTTGCGTCAACATTGGCACTATCTCCAAACGGACCGAAACGAGCTTCCACTTGAGCCTCATCACCTAGTGGTACCATCGAGTGTGTCCAAAATGATTTCTAAGCCTATGGTACGTCTAGCGCAAATCATGCACCAATCTTACACCGACACCAACACTGTCTCCATAAGGAAAGAAGTGAGGTTCCACATGACCCATGTCACCTAGGAGTTCCATTGGGTGTGTCCAAAATGATTTCCCAGCCAATGTATGCTCGACGCAAACCGTGCACCTATCTTGCATCAAGATTAGCACTATCTCCAAACAGACTGAAACGAGCTTCCACTTGAGCCATGTCACCTAGTGGTACCATTAGGTGCGTCCAAAATGATTTCTCAGCCTATGCCTAGCGCAAACAATGCACCTATCTTGCACCAACACTAACACTATCTCCAAATGGAAAGAAGCGATATTACACTTGGCCCACATCACCTAGGAGTTCCATCGGATGCGTCCAAAATGATTTTTGAGCCTATGATACGTTCGACGCAGACCATACAACTATCTTGCGTCAACATTGGCACTATCTCCAAACGGACCGAAACGAGCTTCCATTTGAGCCTCATCACCTAGTGGTACCATCGAGTGCGTCCAAATCGATTTCTGAGCCTATGGTACGTCTAGCGCAAACCATGCACCAATCTTGCACCAACACTAACACTGGCTCCTTAAGGAAAGAAGTGAGGTTCCACATGACCCACGTCACCTAGGAGTTCCATCGGGTGCGTCCAGAACAATTTCCCAGCCTATGTATGCTCGACGCAAACTGTGCACATATCTTGCATGAAGATTAGCACTATCTCCAAACAGACTAAAATGAGCTTCCACTTGAGCCACGTCACCTAGTGGTACCATCAGGTGCGTCCAAAATGATTTCTCAGCCTATGTCTAGCGTAAACAATGCACCTATCTTGCACCGACACTAACACTGTCTCCAAATGGAAAGAAGCGATATTCCACTTGACCCACATCACCTAGGAGTTCCATCGGATGCGTCCAAAATGATTTTTGAGCCTATGATATGTTCGACGCAAACCATACAACTATCTTGCGTCAACATTGGCACTATCTCCAAACGGACCGAAACGAGCTTCCACTTGAGCCTCATCACCTAGTGGTACCTTCGAGTGCGTCCAAAACGATTTCTGAGCCTATGGTACGTCTAGCGCAAACCATGCACCAATCTTACACCGACACTAACACTGTCTCCATAAGGAAAGAAGTGAGGTTCCATATGACCCACGTCACCTAGGAGTTCCATCGGGTGCGTCCAAAATGATTTCCCAGCCAATGTATGTTCGATGCAAACCGTGCACCTATCTTGTGTCAAGATTAGCACTATCTCCAAACAGACTGAAACGAGCTTCCACATGAGCCACGTCACCTAGTGGTACCATCAGGTGCGTCCAAAACAATTTCTGAGCCTATGTCTAGCGCAAACAATGCACCTATCTTGCACCGACACTAACACTGTCTCCATAAGGAAAGAAGTGAGGTTCCACATGACCCACGTCACCTAGGAGTTCCATCAGGTGCGTCCAAAATGATTTCCGAGCCTATGGTATGTTCGGACCAAACCATGCACCTATCTTGCGTCCAGATTAGCACTATCTCTAAACGGACTGAAACAAGCTTCCACTTGAGCCTCGCCACCTAGTGGTACCATTTACTGCGTCCAAAATGATTTCTCAGCCTATGGTACGTCTAGCGCAAGCCACGCACCTATCTTGCACCGACACTAACACTGTCTCCAAACAAAAAGAAGTGAGATTACACATGACCCACGTCACCTAGGAGTTACATTCGCTGCGTCCAAACGATTTCTGAGCCTATGGAACGATCGACGCAAACCATGCAACTATCTTGCGTCAAGATTAGCACTATCTCCAAATGGACCAAAATGAGCTTCCACTTGAGCCTCATCACCTAGTGGTACCATCGAGTGCGTCCAAAACGATTTCTGAGCCTATGGTACGTCTAGCGCAAACCATGCACCAATCTTGCACCGACACTAACACTGTCTCCCTAAGGAAAGAAGTGAGGTTCCACATGACCCACATCGCCTAGGAGTTCCATCGGGTGCATCGAAAACGATTTCCCAGCCTATGTATGCTCGACGCAAACCTGCAGCTATCTTGCGTCAAGATTAGCACTATCTCAAAACATACTAAAATGAGCTTCCACTTGAGCCACGTCACCTAGTGGTACCATCAGGTGCGTCCAAAATGATTTCTCAGCCTATGTCTAGCGCAAACAATGCACCTATCTTGCATCAAAACTAACACTGTCTCTAAATGGAAAGAAGCGATATTCCACTTGACCCACATCACCTAGGAGTTCCATCGGATGCGTCCAAAATGATTTTTGAGCCTATGATACGTTCGACGCAAACCGTACAACTATCTTGCGTCAACATTGGCACTATCTCCAAACGGACCAAAACGAGCTTCCACTTGAGCCTCATCACCTAGTGGTATCTTCGAGTTTGTCCAAAACGATTTCTGAGCCTATGGTATGTCTAGCGCAAACCATGCACCAATCTTACACCGACACTAACACTGTCTCCATAAGGAAAGAAGTGAGGTTCCACATGACCCACGTCACCTAGGAATTCCATCGGGTGCATCCAAAATTATTTCCCAGCCTATGTATGTTCGACGCAAACCGTGCACCTATCTTACGTCAAGATTAGCACTATCTCCAAACAGACTGAAATGAGCTCCCACTTGGGCCACGTCACCTAGTGGTACCATCAGGTGCGTCCAAAATGATTTCTCAGCCTATGTCTAGCACAAACAATGCACCTATCTTGCACCAACACTAACACTATCTCCAAATAGAAAGAAGCAATATTCCACTTGACCCACATCACCTAGGAGTTCCATTGGATGCGTCCAAAACAATTTTTGAGCCTATGATACGTTCGATGCAAACTGTACAATTATCTTGCGTCAACATTGGCACTATCTCCAAACGGATCGAAATGAGCTTCCACTTGAGCCTGATCACCTAGTGGTACCATCGAGTGCGTCCAAAACAATTTCTGAGCCTATGGTATGTCTAGCGCAAAGCATGCACCAATCTTGCACCAACACTAACACTGTCTCCATAAGGAAAGAAGTGAGGTTTCACATGACCCACGTCACCTAGGAGTTCCATCGGGTGCGTCCAAAATGATTTCCCAGCCTATGTATGTTCGACGCAAGCCATGCACCTATCTTGCGTCAAGATTAGCACTATCTCCAAACAGACTGAAACGAGCTTCCACATGAGCCACGTCACCTTGTGGTACCATCAGGTGCGTCCAAAACAATTTCTGAGCCTATGTCTAGCGCAAACAATGCACCTATCTTGCACCGACACTAACACTGTCTCCATAAGGAAAGAAGTGAGGTTCCACATGACCCATGTCACCTAGGAGTTCCATCAGGTGCGTCCAAAACGATTTCCCAGCCTATGGCCTGTTCGGTGCAAACCATGCACCTATCTTGTGTCCAGATTAGCACTATCTCCAAATGGACTGAAACAAGCTTCCACTTGAGCCTCGCCACCTAGTGGTACCATTTACTGTGTCCAAAATGATTTCTCAGCCTATGGTACGTCTAGCGCAAGCCTCGCACCTATCTTGCACCGACACTAACACTGTCTCCAAACAAAAAGAAGTGAGATTACACATGACCCACGTCACCTAGGAGTTCCATTGGCTGCGTCCAAACGATTTCTGAGCCTATGGAACGATCGACACAAACCATGCAACTATCTTGCGTCAAGATTAGCACTATCTCCAAATGGACCGAAACGAGCTTCCACTTGAGCCTCATCACCTAGTGGTATCATCGAGTGCGTCCAAAACGATTTCTGAGCCTATGGTACGTCTAGCGCAAACCGTGCACCTATCTTAAACCGACACTAAAACTGTGTCCATAAGGAAAGAAGTGAGGTCCCACATGACCCATGTCACCTGGGAGTTCCATTGGGTACGTCCAAAATGATTTCCCAGCCTATGTATGCTCGACGCAAACCGTGCACCTATCTTGCGTCAAGATTAGCACTATCTCTAAACAGACTGAAACGAGCTTCCACTTGAGCCACGTCACCTAGTGGTACCATCAGGTGCGTCCAAAATGATTTCTCAGCCTATGTCTAGCGCAAACAATGCACCTATCTTGCATCGACACTAACACTGTCTCTAAATGGAAAGAAGCGATATTGCACTTGACCCACATCACCTAGGAGTTCCATCGGATGCGTCCAAAACGATTTTTGAGCCTATGATACGTTCGACGCAAACCGTACAACTATCTTGCGTCAACATTGGCACTATCTCCAAACGGACCGAAACGAGCTTCCACTTGAGCCTCATCACCTAGTGGTACCATCGAGTGTGTCCAAAATGATTTCTAAGCCTATGGTACGTCTAGCGCAAATCATGCACCAATCTTACACCGACACCAACACTGTCTCCATAAGGAAAGAAGTGAGGTTCCACATGACCCATGTCACCTAGGAGTTCCATTGGGTGTGTCCAAAATGATTTCCCAGCCAATGTATGCTCGACGCAAACCGTGCACCTATCTTGCATCAAGATTAGCACTATCTCCAAACAGACTGAAACGAGCTTCCACTTGAGCCATGTCACCTAGTGGTACCATTAGGTGCGTCCAAAATGATTTCTCAGCCAATGCCTAGCGCAAACAATGCACCTATCTTGCACCAACACTAACACTATCTCCAAATGGAAAGAAGCGATATTACACTTGGCCCACATCACCTAGGAGTTCCATCGGATGCGTCCAAAATGATTTTTGAGCCTATGATACGTTCGACGCAGACCATACAACTATCTTGCGTCAACATTGGCACTATCTCCAAACGGACCGAAACGAGCTTCCATTTGAGCCTCATCACCTAGTGGTACCATCGAGTGCGTCC
This sequence comes from Miscanthus floridulus, assembly GCF_019320115.1. Taxonomy (NCBI): domain Eukaryota; kingdom Viridiplantae; phylum Streptophyta; class Magnoliopsida; order Poales; family Poaceae; genus Miscanthus; species Miscanthus floridulus. The sequence continues at coordinate 20,080 of NW_027098038.1, read as the reverse complement.
AAATCGATTTCTGAGCCTATGGTACGTCTAGCGCAAACCATGCACCAATCTTGCACCAACACTAACACTGGCTCCTTAAGGAAAGAAGTGAGGTTCCACATGACCCACGTCACCTAGGAGTTCCATCGGGTGCGTCCAGAACAATTTCCCAGCCTATGTATGCTCGACGCAAACTGTGCACATATCTTGCATGAAGATTAGCACTATCTCCAAACAGACTAAAATGAGCTTCCACTTGAGCCACGTCACCTAGTGGTACCATCAGGTGCGTCCAAAATGATTTCTCAGCCTATGTCTAGCGTAAACAATGCACCTATCTTGCACCGACACTAACACTGTCTCCAAATGGAAAGAAGCGATATTCCACTTGACCCACATCACCTAGGAGTTCCATCGGATGCGTCCAAAATGATTTTTGAGCCTATGATATGTTCGACGCAAACCATACAACTATCTTGCGTCAACATTGGCACTATCTCCAAACGGACCGAAACGAGCTTCCACTTGAGCCTCATCACCTAGTGGTACCTTCGAGTGCGTCCAAAACGATTTCTGAGCCTATGGTACGTCTAGCGCAAACCATGCACCAATCTTACACCGACACTAACACTGTCTCCATAAGGAAAGAAGTGAGGTTCCATATGACCCACGTCACCTAGGAGTTCCATCGGGTGCGTCCAAAATGATTTCCCAGCCAATGTATGTTCGATGCAAACCGTGCACCTATCTTGTGTCAAGATTAGCACTATCTCCAAACAGACTGAAACGAGCTTCCACATGAGCCACGTCACCTAGTGGTACCATCAGGTGCGTCCAAAACAATTTCTGAGCCTATGTCTAGCGCAAACAATGCACCTATCTTGCACCGACACTAACACTGTCTCCATAAGGAAAGAAGTGAGGTTCCACATGACCCACGTCACCTAGGAGTTCCATCAGGTGCGTCCAAAATGATTTCCTAGCCTATGGTATGTTCGGACCAAACCATGCACCTATCTTGCGTCCAGATTAGCACTATCTCTAAACGGACTGAAACAAGCTTCCACTTGAGCCTCGCCACCTAGTGGTACCATTTACTGCGTCCAAAATGATTTCTCAGCCTATGGTACGTCTAGCGCAAGCCACGCACCTATCTTGCACCGACACTAACACTGTCTCCAAACAAAAAGAAGTGAGATTACACATGACCCACGTCACCTAGGAGTTACATTCGCTGCGTCCAAACGATTTCTGAGCCTATGGAACGATCGACGCAAACCATGCAACTATCTTGCGTCAAGATTAGCACTATCTCCAAATGGACCAAAACGAGCTTCCACTTGAGCCTCATCACCTAGTGGTACCATCGAGTGCGTCCAAAACGATTTCTGAGCCTATGGTACGTCTAGCGCAAACCATGCACCAATCTTGCACCGACACTAACACTGTCTCCCTAAGGAAAGAAGTGAGGTTCCACATGACCCACATCGCCTAGGAGTTCCATCGGGTGCATCGAAAATGATTTCCCAGCCTATGTATGCTCGACGCAAACCTGCAGCTATCTTGCGTCAAGATTAGCACTATCTCAAAACATACTAAAATGAGCTTCCACTTGAGCCACGTCACCTAGTGGTACCATTAGGTGCGTCCAAAATGATTTCTCAGCCTATGTCTAGCGCAAACAATGCACCTATCTTGCATCAAAACTAACACTGTCTCCAAATGGAAAGAAGCGATATTCCACTTGACCCACATCACCTAGGAGTTCCATCGGATGCGTCCAAAATGATTTTTGAGCCTATGATACATTCGACGCAAATCGTACAACTATCTTGCGTCAACATTGGCACTATCTCCAAACGGACCAAAACGAGCTTCCACTTGAGCCTCATCACCTAGTGGTATCTTCAAGTTTGCCCAAAATGATTTCTGAGCCTATGGTATGTCTAGCGCAAACCATGCACCAATCTTACACCGACACTAACACTGTCTCCATAAGGAAAGAAGTGAGGTTCCACATGACCCACGTCACCTAGGAATTCCATCGGGTGCATCCAAAATTATTTCCCAGCCTATGTATGTTCGACGCAAACCGTGCACCTATCTTACGTCAAGATTAGCACTATCTCCAAACAGACTGAAATGAGCTCCCACTTGGGCCACGTCACCTAGTGGTACCATCAGGTGCGTCCAAAATGATTTCTCAGCCTATGTCTAGCGCAAACAATGCACCTATCTTGCACCAACACTAACACTATCTCCAAATAGAAAGAAGCAATATTCCACTTGACCCACATCACCTAGGAGTTCCATTGGATGCGTCCAAAACAATTTTTGAGCCTATGATACGTTCGATGCAAACTGTACAATTATCTTGCGTCAACATTGGCACTATCTCCAAACGGATCGAAACGAGCTTCCACTTGAGCCTGATCACCTAGTGGTACCATCGAGTGCGTCCAAAACAATTTCTGAGCCTATGGTATGTCTAGCGCAAAGCATGCACCAATCTTGCACCAACACTAACACTGTCTCCATAAGGAAAGAAGTGAGGTTTCACATGACCCACGTCACCTAGGAGTTCCATCGGGTGCGTCCAAAATGATTTCCCAGCCTATGTGTGTTCGACGCAAGCCATGCACCTATCTTGCGTCAAGATTAGCACTATCTCCAAACAGACTGAAACGAGCTTCCACATGAGCCACGTCACCTTGTGGTACCATCAGGTGCGTCCACAACAATTTCTGAGCCTATGTCTAGCGCAAACAATGCACCTATCTTGCACCGACACTAACACTGTCTCCATAAGGAAAGAAGTGAGGTTCCACATGACCCAAGTCACCTAGGAGTTCCATCAGGTGCGTCCAAAACGATTTCCCAGCCTATGGCCTGTTCGGTGCAAACCATGCACCTATCTTGTGTCCAGATTAGCACTATCTCCAAACGGACTGAAACAAGCTTCCACTTGAGCCTCGCCACCTAGTGGTACCATTTACTGTGTCCAAAATGATTTCTCAGCCTATGGTACGTCTAGCGCAAGCCTCGCACCTATCTTGCACCGACACTAACACTGTCTCCAAACAAAAAGAAGTGAGATTACACATGACCCACGTCACCTAGGAGTTCCATTAGCTGCGTCCAAACGATTTCTGAGCCTATGGAACGATCGACACAAACCATGCAACTATCTTGCGTCAAGATTAGCACTATCTCCAAATGGACCGAAACGAGCTTCCACTTGAGCCTCATCACCTAGTGGTATCATCGAGTGCGTCCAAAACGATTTCTGAGCCTATGGTACGTCTAGCGCAAACCGTGCACCTATCTTAAACCGACACTAAAACTGTGTCCATAAGGAAAGAAGTGAGGTCCCACATGACCCATGTCACCTGGGAGTTCCATTGGGTACGTCCAAAATGATTTCCCAGCCTATGTATGCTCGACGCAAACCGTGCACCTATCTTGCGTCAAGATTAGCACTATCTCTAAACAGACTGAAACGAGCTTCCACTTGAGCCACGTCACCTAGTGGTACCATTAGGTGCGTCCAAAATGATTTCTCAGCCTATGTCTAGCGCAAACAATGCACCTATCTTGCATCGACACTAACACTGTCTCCAAATGGAAAGAAGCGATATTGCACTTGACCCACATCACCTAGGAGTTCCATCGGATGCGTCCAAAACGATTTTTGAGCCTATGATACGTTCGACGCAAACCGTACAACTATCTTGCGTCAACGTTGGCACTATCTCCAAACGGACCGAAACGAGCTTCCAGTTGAGCCTCATCACCTAGTGGTACCATCGAGTGCGTCCAAAACGATTTCTGAGCCTATGGTATGTCTAGCACAAACCATGCACCAATCTTGCACCGACACTAACACTGTCTTCATAAGGAAAGAAGTGAGGTTCCACATGACCCACGTCACCTAGGAGTTCCATCGGGTGTGTCCAAAATGATTTCCCAGCCTATGTATGCTCGACGCAAACCGTGCACCTATCTTGCGTCAAGATTAGCACTATCTCCAAATAGACTGAAACGAACTTCCACTTGAGCCACGTCACCTAGTGGTACCATCAGGTGCGTCCAAAATGATTTCTCAGCCTATGTCTAGCGCAAACAATGCACCTATCTTGCACCGACACTAACACTGTCTCCAAATGGAAAGAAGCGATATTCCACTTGACCCACGTCACCTAGGAGTTCCATCGGTGGCGTCCAAAACGATTTTTGAGCCTATAATACGTTCGACGCAAACCGTACAACTATCTTGCGTCAACATTGGCACTATCTCCAAACGGACCGAAACAAGCTTCCACTTGAGCCTCGTCACCTAGTGGTACCATCGAGTGTGTCCAAAATGATTTCTGAGCCTATGGTACGTCTAGCGCAAACCATGCACCAATCTTACACCGACACTAACACTGTCTCCATAAGGAAAGAAGTGAGGTTCCACATGACCCATGTCACCTGGGAGTTCCATTGGGTGCGTCCAAAATGATTTCCCAGCCTATGTATGCTCGACGCAAACCGTGCACCTATCTTGCATCAAGATTAGCACTATCTCCAAACAGACTAAAACGAGCTTCCACTTGAGCCACGTCACCTAGTGGTACCATCAGGGGTGTCCAAAATGATTTCTCAGCCTATGTCTAGCGCAAACAATGCACCTATCTTGCACCAACACTAACACTGTCTCCAAATGGAAAGAAGCGATATTCCACTTGGCCCACATCACCTAGGAGTTCCATCGGATGCGTCCAAAACGATTTTTGAGCCTATGATACGTTCGACGCAAACCGTACAACTATCTTGCGTCAACATTGGCACTATCTCCAAACGGACCGAAACGAGCTTCCATTTGAGCCTCGTCACCTAGTGGTACCATCGAGTGTGTCCCAACCGATTTCTGAGCCTATGGTATGTCTAGCGCAAACAATGCACCAATCTTGCACCGACACTAACACTATCTCCATAAGGAAAGAAGTGAGGTTCCACATGACCCACGTCACCTAGGAGTTCCATCGGGTGCGTCCAAAACGATTTCCCAGCCTATGTATGTTCTACGCAAACCGTGCACCTATCTTGCGTCAAGATTAGCACTATCTCCAAACAGACTGAAACGAGCTTCCACTTGAGTCACGTCACCTAGTGGTAGCATCAGGTGCGTCCAAAATGATTTCTCAGCCTATGGTACGTTCGACGCAAACCGTACAACTATCTTGCGTCAACATTGGCACTATCTCCAAACGGACTGAAACGAGCTTCCACTTGAGCCTCATCACCTAGTGGTACCCTCGAGTGCGTCTAAAATGATTTTTGAGCCTATGGTACATCTAGCGCAAATCATGCACCAATCTTGCACCGACACTAACATTGTCTCCATAAGGAAAGAAGTGAGGTTCCACATCACCCACGTCACCTAGGAGTTCCACTGGTGCATCCAAAATGATTTCCCAGCCATTGTATGTTTGATGCAAACCATGCAACTATCTTGCGTCAAGGTTAGCACTATCTCCAAGTAGACTGAAATGAGCTTCCACATGAGCAACGTCACCTAGTGGTACCATCAGGTGCGTCCAAAACTATTTCTGAGCCTATGTCTAGCGCAAACAATGCACCTATCCTGCACCGACACTAACACTGTCTCCATAAGGAAAGAAGTGAGGTTCCACATGACCCACGTCACCTAGGAGTTCCATCGGGTGCATCCAAAACGATTTCCCAGCCTATGGTATGTTCAGCGCAAACCATGCACCTATCTTGTGTCCAGATTAGTACTATCTCCAAATAGACTGAAACGAGCTTCCACTTGAGCCTCGTCACCTAGTGCTACCATTTACTGCGTCCAAAATGATTTCTCAGCCTATGGTACGTCTAGCGCAAGCTACACACCAATCTTGCACCGATCCAAACAAATAGAAGTGAGATTACACATGACCCACGTCACCTAGGAGTTCCATTGGCTACGTCCAAACGATTTCTGAGCCTATGGCACGATCGACGCAAACCATGCAACTATCTTGCGTCAAGATTAGCACTATCTCCAAATGGACCGAAATGAGCTTCCACTTGAGCCTCATCACCTAGTGGTACCATCGAGTGCGTCCAAAATGATTTCTGAGCCTATGGTATGTCTAGCGCAAACCATGCACCAATCTTGCACCGACACTAACACTGTCTCCATAAGGAAAGAAGTGAGGTTCCACATGACCCACGTCATCAAGGAGTTCCATCGGGTGTGTCCAAAATGATTTCCCAGCCTATGTATGCTCGACGCAAACCGTGCACCTATCTTGCGTCAAGATTAGCACTATCTCCAAACAGACTGAAACAAGCTTCCACTTGAGCCATGTCACCTAGTGGTACCATCAGGTGCATCCAAAATGATTTCTCAGCCTATGTCTAGCGCAAACAATGCATCTATCTTGCACCGACACTAACACTGTCCCCAAATGGAAAGAAGCGATATTCCACTTGACCCACGTCACATAGGAGTTCCATCGGTGGCGTCCAAAACGATTTTTGAGCCTATGATATGTTCGACGCAAACCGTACAACTATCTTGCGTCAACATTGGCACTATCTCCAAACGGACCAAAATGAGCTTCCACTTGAGCCTCATCACCTAGTGGTACCATCGAGTGTGTCCAAAACGATTTCTGAGCCTATGGTACGTCTAGCGCAAACCATGCACCAATCTTACACCAACACTAACACTGTCTCCATAAGGAAAGAAGTGAGGTTCCACATGACCCACGTCACCTAGGAGTTCCATCGGGTGCGTCCAAAACGATTTCTCAGCCTATGTATGTTCGACGCAAACCATGCACCCATCTTGCGTCAAGATTAGCACTATCTCCAAACATACTGAAACGAGCTTCCACTTGAGCCACGTCACCTAGTGGTACCATCTGGTGTGTCCAAAATGATTTCTCATCCTATGTCTAGCGCAAACAATGCACCTATCTTGCACCGACACTAACGCTGTTTCCAAATGGAAAGAAGCGATATTCCACTTGACCCACGTCACCTAGGAGTTCCATCGGAAGCGTCCAAAACGATTTTTGAGCCTATGATACGTTCGACGCAAACCATACAACAATCTTGCGTCAACATTGGCACTTTCTCCAAACGGACCGAACCGAGCTTCCACTTGAGCCTCATCACCTAGTGGTACCATCAAGTGTGTCCAAAATGATTTCTAAGCCTATGGTACGTCTAGCGCAAATCATGCACCAATCTTACACCGACACTAACACTGTCTCCATAACGAAAGAAGTGAGGTTCCACATGACCCATGTCACCTAGGAGTTCCATTGGGTGTGTCCAAAATGATTTCCTAGCCTATGTATGCTCGACGCAAACCGTGCACCTATCTTGCATCAAGATTAGCACTATCTCCAAACAGACTAAAACGAGCTTCCACTTGAGCCATGTCACCTAGTGGTACCATTAGGTGCGTCGAAAATGATTTCTCAGCCTATGTCTAGCGCAAACAATGCACCTATCTTACACCGACACTAACACTGTCTCCAAATGGAAAGAAGCGATATTACACTTGGCCCACATCACCTAGGAGTTCCATCGGATGCGTCCAAAATGATTTTTGAGCCTATGATACGTTCGACGCAGACCATACAACTATCTTGCGTCAACATTGGCACTATCTCCAAACGGACCGAAACGAGCTTCCATTTGAGCCTCATCACCTAGTGGTACCATCGAGTGCGTCCAAATTGATTTCTGAGCCTATGGTATGTCTAGCGCAAACCATGCACCAATCTTGCACCAACACTAACACTGTCTCCATAAGGAAAGAAGTGAGATTCCACATGACCCACGTCACCTAGGAGTTCCATCGGGTGCGTCCAAAACGATTTCCCAGCCTATGTATGCTTGACGCAAACTGTGCACCTATCTTGCGTCAAGATTAGCACTATCTCCAAACAGACTAAAACGAGCTTCCACTTGAGCCACGTCACCTAGTGGTACCATCAGGTGCGTCCAAAATGATTTCTCAGCCTATGTCTAGCGTAAACAATGCACCTGTCTTGCACCAACACTAACACTGTCTCCAAATGGAAAGAAGCGATATTCCACTTGGCCCACATCACCTAGGAGTTCCATCGGATGCGTCCAAAACGATTTTTGAGCCTATGATACGTTCGACGCAAACCGTACAACTATCTTGCGTCAACATTGGCACTATCTCCAAATGGACCGAAACGAGCTTCCACTTGAGCCACGTCACCTAGTGGTACCATCAGGTGCGTCCAAAATGATTTCTCATCCTATGTCTAGCGCAAACAATGCACCTATCTTGCACCGACACTAACGCTGTCTCCAAATGGAAAGAAGCAATATTCCACTTGACCCACGTCACCTAGGAGTTCCATCGGAAGCGTCCAAAATGATTTTTGAGCCTATGATACGTTCGACACAAACCGTACAACTATCTTGCGTCAACATTGGCACTATCTCCAAACGGACCGAAACGAGCTTCCACTTGAGCCTCATCACCTAGTGGTACCATCGAGTGTGTCCAAAACGATTTCTGAGCCTATGGTACGTCTAGCGCAAACCATGCACCAATCTTACACCGACACTAACACTTTCTCCATAAGGAAAGAAGTGAGGTTCCACATGACCCATGTCACCTGGGAGTTCCATTGGGTGTGTCCAAAACGATTTCCCAGCCTATGTATGCTCGACGCAAACCGTGCGCCTATCTTGCATCAAGATTAGCACTATCTCCAAACAGACTGAAACGAGCTTCCACTTGAGCCATGTCACCTAGTGGTACCATCAGGTGCGTCCAAAATGATTTCTCAGCCTATGTCTAGCGCAAACAATGCACCTATCTTACACCGACACTAACACTGTCTCCAAATGGAAAGAAGCGATTTTACACTTGGCCCACATCACCTAGGAGTTCCATCGGATGCGTCCAAAATGATTTTTGAGCCTATGATACGTTCGACGCAGACCATACAACTATCTTGCGTCAACATTGGCACTATCTCTAAACGGACCGAAACGAGCTTCCATTTGAGCCTCATCACCTAGTGGTACCATCGAGTGTGTCCAAATCGATTTCTGAGCCTATGGTACGTCTAGCGCAAACCATGGACCAATCTTGCACCAACACTAACACTGTCTCCATAAGGAAAGAAGTGAGGTTCCACATGACCCACATCACCTTGGAGTTCCATCAGGTGCGTCCAAAACGATTTCCCAGCCTATGTATGCTCGACGCAAACTATGCACCTATCTTGCGTCAAGATTAGCACTATCTCCAAACAGACTAAAACGAGCTTCCACTTGAGCCACGTCACCTAGTGGTACCATCAGGTGCGTCCAAAATGATTTCTCAGCCTATGTCTAGCGTAAACAATGCACCTATCTTGCACCGACACTAACACTGTCTCCAAATGGAAAGAAGCGATATTCCACTTGACCCACATCACCTAGGAGTTCCATCGGACGCGTCCAAAATGATTTTTGAGTCTATGATACGTTCGACGCAAACCGTACAACTATCTTGCGTCAACGCACAATCTTCAAATGGACCGAAACGAGCTTCCACTTGAGCCTCATCACCTAGTGGTACCTTCGAGTGCGTCCAAAACGATTTCTGAGCCTATGTTACATCTAGCGCAAACCATGCACCAATCTTACACCGACACTAACACTGTCTCCATAAGGAAAGAAGTGTGGTTCCATATGACCCACGTCACCTAGGAGTTCCATAGGGTGCGTCCAAAATGATTTCCCGGCCTATGTATGTTTGATGCAAACCGTGCACCTATCTTGCGTCAAGATTAGCACTATCTCCAAACAGACTGAAACGAGCTTCCACATGAGCCACGTCACGTAGTGGTACCATCAGGTGCGTCCAAAACAATTTCTGAGCCTATGTCTAGCGCAAACAATGCACCTATCTTGCACCGACACTAACACTGTCTCCATAAGGAAAGAAGTGAGGTTCCACATGACCCATGTCACCTAGGAGTTCCATCAGGTGCGTCCAAAACGATTTCCCAGCCTATGGCATGTTCGGTGCAAACCATGCACCTATCTTGTGTCCAGATTAGCACTATCTCCAAACGGACTGAAACAAGCTTCCACTTGAGCCTCGCCACCTAGTGGTACCATTTACTGCGTCCAACATGATTTCTCAGCCTATGGTACGTCTAGCGCAAGCGTCGCACCTATCTTGCACCGACACTAACACTGTCTCCAAACAAAAAGAAGTGAGATTACACATGACCCACGTCACCTAGGAGTTCCATTGGCTGCGTCCAAACGATTTCTGAGCCTATGGAACGATCGACGCAAACCATGCAACTATCTTGCGTCAAGATTAGCACTATCTCCAAATGGACCGAAACGAGCTTCCACTTGAGCCTCATCACCTAGTGGTACCATCGAGTGTGTCCAAAACGATTTCTGAGCCTTTGGGACGTCTAGCACAAACCATGCACCAATCTTGCACCGACACTAACACTGTCTCCATAAGGAAAGAAGTGAGGTTCCACATGACCCATGTCACCTAGGAGTTCCATCGGGTGCGTCCAAAACGATTTCCCAGCCTATGTATGCTCGACGCAAACCGTGCACCTATCTTGCGTCAAGATTAGCACTATCTCCAAATAGACTGAAATGAGCTTCCACTTGAGCCACGTCACCTAGTGGTACCATCAGGTGCGTCCAAAATGATTTCTCATCCTATGTCTAGCGCAAACAATGCACCTATCTTGCACTGACACTAACGCTGTCTCCAAATGGAAAGAAGCGATATTCCACTTGACCCACGTCACCTAGGAGTTCCATCGGAAGCGTCCAAAATGATTTTTGAGCCTATGATACGTTCGACGCAAACCATACAACTATCTTGCGTCAACATTGGCACTATCTCCAAACGGACCGAAACGAGCTTCCACTTGAGCCTCATCACCTACTGGTACCATCGAGTGTGTCCAAAATGATTTCCGAACCTATGGTACGTCTAGCGCAAACCATGCGCCAATCTTACACCGACACTAACACTGTCTCCATAAGGAAAGAAGTGAGGTTCCACATGACCCATGTCACCTGGGAGTTCCATTGGGTGCGTCCAAAACGATTTCCCAGCCTATGTATGCTCGACGCAAACCGTGCACCTATCTTGCATCAAGATTAGCACTATCTCCAAACAGACTGAAACAAGCTTCCACTTGAGCCACGTCACCTAGTGGTACCATCAGGTGCGTCCAAAATGATTTCTCAGCCTATGTCTAGCGCAAACAATGCACCTATCTTGCACTGACACTAACACTATCTCCAAATGGAAAGAAGCGATATTCCACTTGGCCCACATCACCTAGGAGTTCCATGGGATGCGTCCAAAACGATTTTTGAGCCTATGATACGTTCGACGCAAACCGTTCAACTATCTTGCGTCAACATTGGCACTATCTCCAAACGGACCGAAACGAGCTTCCACTTGAGCCACGTCACCTAGTGGTACCATTAGGTGCGTCCAAAATGATTTCTCATCCTATGTCTAGCGCAAACAATGCACCTATCTTGCACCGACACTAACACTGTCTCCAAATGGAAAGAAGCGATATTCCACTTGACCCACATCACCTAGGACTTCCATCGGATGCGTCCAAAATGATTTTGAGCCTATGATACGTTCGACGCAAACCGTACAACTATCTTGCGTCAACATTGGCACTATCTCCAAACGGACCGAAATGAGCTTCCATTTGAGCCTCGTCACCTAGTGGTACCATCCAGTGTGTCCAAACCGATTTATGAGCCTATGGTATGTCTAGCGCAAACCATGCACCAATCTTGCACCGACACTAACACTATCTCCATAAGGAAAGAAGTGAGGTTCCACATGACCTACGTCACCTAGGAGTTCCATCGGGTGCGTCCAAAACGATTTCCCAGCCTATGTATGCTCGACGCAAACCGTGCACCTATCTTGCGTCAACATTAGCACTATCTCCAAACAGACTAAAACGAGCTTCCACTTGAGCCACGTCACCTACTGGTACCCTCAGGTGCGTCCAAAATGATTTCTCACCCTATGTCTAGCGTAAACAATGCACCTATCTTGGACTGACACTAACACTGTCTCCAAATGGAAAGAAGCGATATTCCACTTGACCCACATCACCTAGGACTTCCATCGGATGCGTCCAAAATGATTTTTGAGCCTATGATACGTTCGACGCAAACCGTACAACTATCTTGCGTCAACATTGGCACTATCTCCAAACGGACCGAAACAAGCTTCCACTTGAGCCTCATCACCTAGTGGTACCATCGAGTGCGTCCAAAACGATTTCTGAGCCTATGGTATGTCTAGTGCAAACCATGCACCAATCTTACACCGACACTAACACTATCTCCATAAGGAAAGAAGTGAGGTTCCACATGACCCACATCACCTAGGAGTTCCATCGGGAGCGTCCAAAATGATTTCCCAGCCTATGTATGTTCTATGCAAACCGTGCATCTATCTTGCGTCAAGATTAGCACTATCTCCAAACAGACTAAAACGAGCTCCCACTTGAGCCACGTCACCTAGTGGTACCATCAGGTGCGTCCAAAATGATTTCTCAGCCTATGTCTAGCGCAAACAATGCACCTATCTTGCACCGACACTAACACTGTCTCCAAATAGAAAGAAGCAATATTCCACTTGACCCACATCACCTAGGAGTTCCATCGGATGCGTCCAAAACGATTTTTGAGCCTATGATACGTTCGACGCAAACCGTACAATTATCTTGTGTCAACATTGGCACTATCTCCAAACGGATCGAAACGAGCTTCCACCTGAGCCTCATCACCTAGTGCTACCATCGAGTGCGTCCAAAATAATTTCTGAGCCTATGGTACGTCTAGCGCAAAGCATGCACCAATCTTGCACTGACACTAACACTATCTCCGTAAGGAAAGAAGTGAGGTTCCACATGACCCACGTCACCTAGGAGTTCCATCGGGTGCGTCCAAAATGATTTCCCATCCTATGTATGTTCGACGCAAACCGTGCACCTATCTTGCGTTAAGATTAGCACTATCTCCAAACAGACTAAAACGAGCTTCCACATGAGCCACGTCACCTAGTGGTACCATCAGGTGTGTCCAAAACAATTTATGAGCCTATCTCTAGTGCAAACAATGCACCTATCTTGCACCGACACTAACACTGTCTCCATAAGGAAAGAAGTGAGGTTCCACATGACCCAAGTCACCTAGGAGTTCCATCGGGTGCATCCAAAATGATTTCCCAGCCTATGTATGCTCGACGCAAACCGTGCAGCTATCTTGCATCAAGATTAGCACTATCTCTAAACATACTAAAATGAGCTTCCACTTGAGCCACGTCACCTAGTGGTACCATCAGGTGCGTCCAAAATGATTTCTCAGCCTATGTCTAGCGCAAACAATGCACCTATCTTGCACCAAAACTAACACTGTCTCCAAATGGAAAGAAGCAATATTCCACTTGACCCACATCACCTAGGAGTTCCATCGGATGCGTCCAAAATGATTTTTGAGCCTATGATACGTTCGACGCAAACCGTACAACTATCTTGAGTCAACATCGGCACTATCTCCAAACGGACCAAAACAAGCTTCCACTTGAGCCTCATCACCTAGTGGTACCTTCGAGTGTGTCCAAAATGATTTTTTGAGCCTATGTTACGTCTAGCGCAAACCATGCACCAATCTTACACTGACACTAACACTGTCTCCATAAGGAAAGAAGTGAGGTTCCACATGACCCACGTCACCTAGGAGTTCCATCGGGTGCATCCAAAATTATTTCCCAGCCTATGTATGTTCGACGCAAACCGTGCACCTATCTTACGTCAAGATTAGCACTATCTCCAAACAGACTGAAATGAGCTCCCACTTGAGCCACGTCACCTAGTGGTACCATCAGGTGCGTCCAAAATGATTTCTCGGCCTATGTCTAGCGCAAACAATGCTCCTATCTTGCACCAACACTAACACTATCTCCAAATAGAAAGAAGCAATATTCCACTTGACCCACATCACCTAGGAGTTCCATTGGATGCGTCGAAAACGATTTTTGAGCCTATGATACGTTTGACGCAAACTGTACAATTATCTTGCGTCAACATTGGCACTATCTCCAAACAGATTGAAACGAGCTTCCACTTGAGCCTGATCACCTAGTGGTACCATCGAGTGCATCCAAAACAATTTCTGAGCCTATGGTATGTCTAGTGCAAAGCGTGCACCAATCTTGCACCGACACTAACACTGTCTCCAAAAGGAAAGAAGTGAGGTTCCACATGACCCACGTCACCTAGGAGTTCCATCGGGTGCGTCCAAAATGATTTCCCAGCCTATGTATGTTCGACGCAAGCCATGCACTTATCTTGCGTCAAGATTAGCACTATCTCCAAATAGACTGAACAAGCTTCCACATGAGCCACGTCACCTAGTGGTACCATTCGGTGCGTCCAAAACAATTTCTGAGCCTATGTCTAGCGTAAACAATGCACCTATCTTGCACCGACACTAACACTGTCTCCATAAGGAAGATGTGAGGTTTCACATGACCCACGTCACCTAGGAGTTCTATCGGGTGCGTCCAAAACGATTTCCCAGCCTATGTATGCTCGACGCAAACCGTGCAGCTATCTTGCGTCAAGATTAGCACTATCTCTAAACATACTGAAATGAGCTTCCACTTGAGCCACGTCACCTAGTGGCACCATCAGGTGCGTCCAAAATGATTTCTCAGCCTATGTCGAGTGCAAACAATGCACCTATCTTGCACCGACACAAATGCTGTCTCCAAATGGAAAGAAGCAATATTCCACTTGACCCACATCACCTAGGAGTTCCATTGGAAGCGTCCAAAATGATTTTTGAGCCGATGATATGTTCGATGCAAACCGTACAACTATCTTGCGTCAACATTGGCACTATCTCCAAATGGACCAAAACGAGCTTCCACTTGAGCCTCATCACCTAGTGGTACCATCGAGTGCGTCCAAAACGATTTCTGAGCCTATGTCTAGCGTAAACAATGCACCTATCTTGCACCGACACTAACACTATCTCCATAAGGAAAGAAGTGAGGTTCCACATGACCCACGTCACCTAGGAGTTCCATCAGGTGCGTCCAAAATGATTTCCCAGCCTATGGTATGTTCGGTGCAAACCATGCACCTATGTTGTGTCCAGATTAGCACTATCTCTAAACGGACTGAAACAAGCTTCCACTTCAGCCTCGCCACCTAGTGGTACCATTTACTGCGTCCAAAATGATTTCTCAGCCTATGGTACATCTAGCGCAAGCCACGCACCTTTCTTGCACCGACACTAACACTGTCTTCAAACAAAAAGAAGTGAGATTACACATGACCCACGTCACCTAGGAGTTACATTGGCTGCGTCCAAACGATTTCTGAGCCTATGGAACGATCGACGCAATCCATGCAACTATCTTGCATCAAGATTAGCACTATCTCCAAATGGACCGAAACGAGCTTCCACTTGAGCCTCATCACCTAGTGGTACCATCGAGTGCGTCCAAAACGATTTCTGAGCCTATGGTACGTCTAGCGCAAACCATGCACCAATCTTGCACCGACACTAACACTATCTCCATAAGGAAAGAAGTGAGGTTCCACATGACCCACGTCACCTAGGAGTTCCATCGGGTGCGTCCAAAACGATTTCCCAGCCTATGTATGCTCGACGCAAACCGTGCAGCTATCTTGCATCAAGATTAGCACTATCTCTAAACATACTAAAATGAGCTTCCACTTGAGCCACGTCACCTAGTGGTACCATCAGGTGCGTCCAAAATGATTTCTCAGCCTATGTCTAGCGCAAACAATGCACCTATCTTGCACCAAAACTAACACTGTCTCCAAATGGAAAGAAGCGATATTCCACTTGACCCACATCACCTAGGAGTTCCATCGGATGCGTCCAAAATGATTTTTGAGCCTATGATACGTTCGACGCAAACCGTACAACTATCTTGAGTCAACATCGGCACTATCTCCAAACGGACCGAAACAAGCTTCCACTTGAGCCTCATCACCTAGTGGTACCTTCGAGTGTGTCCAAAATGATTTTTGAGCCTATGGTACGTCTAGCGCAAACCATGCACCAATCTTACACTGACACTAACACTGTCTCCATAAGGAAAGAAGTGAGGTTCCACATGACCCACGTCACCTAGGAGTTCCATCGGGTGCATCCAAAATTATTTCCCAGCCTATGTATGTTCGACGCAAACCGTGCACCTATCTTACGTCAAGATTAGCACTATCTCCAAACAGACTGAAATGAGCTCCCACTTGAGCCACGTCACCTAGTGGTACCATCAGGTGCGTCCAAAATGATTTCTCGGCCTATGTCTAGCGCAAACAATGCTCCTATCTTGCACCAACACTAACACTATCTCCAAATAGAAAGAAGCAATATTCCACTTGACCCACATCACCTAGGAGTTCCATTGGATGCGTCGAAAACGATTTTTGAGCCTATGATACGTTCGACGCAAACTGTACAATTATCTTGCGTCAACATTGGCACTATCTCCAAACAGATTGAAACGAGCTTCCACTTGAGCCTGATCACCTAGTGGTACCATCGAGTGCATCCAAAACAATTTCTGAGCCTATGGTATGTCTAGTGCAAAGCGTGCACCAATCTTGCACCGACACTAACACTGTCTCCAAAAGGAAAGAAGTGAGGTTCCACATGACCCACGTCACCTAGGAGTTCCATCGGGTGCGTCCAAAATGATTTCCCAGCCTATGTATGTTCGACGCAAGCCATGCACTTATCTTGCGTCAAGATTAGCACTATCTCCAAATAGACTGAAACAAGCTTCCACATGAGCCACGTCACCTAGTGGTACCATTCGGTGCGTCCAAAACAATTTCTGAGCCTATGTCTAGCGTAAACAATGCACCTATCTTGCACCGACACTAACACTGTCTCCATAAGGAAGATGTGAGGTTTCACATGACCCACGTCACCTAGGAGTTCTATCGGGTGCGTCCAAAACGATTTCCCAGCCTATGTATGCTCGACGCAAACCGTGCAGCTATCTTGCGTCAAGATTAGCACTATCTCTAAACATACTGAAATGAGCTTCCACTTGAGCCACGTCACCTAGTGGCACCATCAGGTGCGTCCAAAATGATTTCTCAGCCTATGTCGAGTGCAAACAATGCACCTATCTTGCACCGACACAAATGCTGTCTCCAAATGGAAAGAAGCAATATTCCACTTGACCCACATCACCTAGGAGTTCCATTGGAAGCGTCCAAAATGATTTTTGAGCCGATGATATGTTCGATGCAAACCGTACAACTATCTTGCGTCAACATTGGCACTATCTCCAAATGGACCAAAACGAGCTTCCACTTGAGCCTCATCACCTAGTGGTACCATCGAGTGCGTCCAAAACGATTTCTGAGCCTATGTCTAGCGTAAACAATGCACCTATCTTGCACCGACACTAACACTATCTCCATAAGGAAAGAAGTGAGGTTCCACATGACCCACGTCACCTAGGAGTTCCATCAGGTGCGTCCAAAATGATTTCCCAGCCTATGGTATGTTCGGTGCAAACCATGCACCTATGTTGCGTCCAGATTAGCACTATCTCTAAACGGACTGAAACAAGCTTCCACTTCAGCCTCGCCACCTAGTGGTACCATTTACTGCGTCCAAAATGATTTCTCAGCCTATGGTACATCTAGCGCAAGCCACGCACCTTTCTTGCACCGACACTAACACTGTCTTCAAACAAAAAGAAGTGAGATTACACATGACCCACGTCACCTAGGAGTTACATTGGCTGCGTCCAAACGATTTCTGAGCCTATGGAACGATCGACGCAATCCATGCAACTATCTTGCATCAAGATTAGCACTATCTCCAAATGGACCGAAACGAGCTTCCACTTGAGCCTCATCACCTAGTGGTACCATCGAGTGCGTCCAAAACGATTTCTGAGCCTATGGTACGTCTAGCGCAAACCATGCACCAATCTTGCACCGACACTAACACTATCTCCATAAGGAAAGAAGTGAGGTTCCACATGACCCACGTCACCTAGGAGTTCCATCGGGTGCGTCCAAAACGATTTCCCAGCCTATGTATGCTCGACGCAAACCGTGCAGCTATCTTGCATCAAGATTAGCACTATCTCTAAACATACTAAAATGAGCTTCCACTTGAGCCACGTCACCTAGTGGTACCATCAGGTGCGTCCAAAATGATTTCTCAGCCTATGTCTAGCGCAAACAATGCACCTATCTTGCACCAAAACTAACACTGTCTCCAAATGGAAAGAAGCGATATTCCACTTGACCCACATCACCTAGGAGTTCCATCGGATGCGTCCAAAATGATTTTTGAGCCTATGATACGTTCGACGCAAACCGTACAAACTATCTTGAGTCAACATCGGCACTATCTCCAAACGGACCGAAACAAGCTTCCACTTGAGCCTCATCACCTAGTGGTACCTTCGAGTGTGTCCAAAATGATTTTTGAGCCTATGGTACGTCTAGCGCAAACCATGCACCAATCTTACACCGACACTAACACTATCTCCATAAGGAAAGAAGTGAGGTTCCACATGACCCACGTCACCTAGGAGTTCCATCGGGTGCATCCAAAATTATTTCCCAGCCTATGTATGTTCGACGCAAACCGTGCACCTATCTTATGTCAAGATTGGCACTATCTCCAAACAGACTGAAATGAGCTCCCACTTGAGCCACGTCACCTAGTGGTACCATCAGGTGCATCCAAAATGATTTCTCGGCCTATGTCTAGCGCAAACAATGCTCCTATCTTGCACCAACACTAACACTATCTCCAAATAGAAAGAAGCAATATTCCACTTGACCCACATCACCTAGGAGTTCCATCGGATGCGTCCAAAACAATTTTTGAGCCTATGATACGTTCGACGCAAACTGTACAATTATCTTGCGTCAACATTGGCACTATCTCCAAACAGATTGAAACGAGCTTCCACTTGAGCCTGATCACCTAGTGGTACCATCGAGTGCATCCAAAACAATTTCTGAGCCTATGGCATGTCTAGTGCAAAGCATGCACCCAATCTTGCACCGACACTAACACTGTCTCAAAAGGAAAGAAGTGAGGTTCCACATGACCCACGTCACCTAGGAGTTCCATCGGGTGCGTCCAAAATGATTTCTCAAGCCTAGTATGTTTCGACGCAAGCCATGCAACTTATCTTGCGTCAAGATTAGCACTATCTCCAAACAGACTGTAAAACAAGGCTTCCACATGAGCCACGTCACCTAGTGGTACCATTAGGTGCGTCCAAAACAATTTCTGAGCCTATGTCTAGCGCAAACCAATGCACCTATCTTGCCGACACTAACCACTGTCTCCATAAGGAAGAAGTGAGGTTTCAGCCATGACCCACGTCAACCGAGGAGTTCCATCGGGTGCGTCCTCCCCAAAACGATTTCCCAGCCTATGTATGCTCAACGAAACCGTGCAGCTATTCTTGCTTCAAGATTAGGCACTATCTCTAACATACTGAAATGAGCTCCACTTGAGCCACGTCACTAGTGGCACCATCAGGTGCGTCCAAAATGATTTCTCTGCCTATGATCTAGCGCAAACAATGCACCTATCTTGCACCGAAACTAACACTGTCTCCAAAGTGGAAAGAAAGCAATATTCCACTTGACCCACATCACTAGGAGTTCCATCGGATTGCGTCCAAAATGATTTTGAGCCTATGAAACGTTCGACGCAAACCGTACAACTATCTTGCGTCAACATTGGCACTATCTCCAAACGGACCGAAACGAGCTTCCACTTGAGCCTCATCACTAGTGGTACCATCGAGTGTGTCCAAAACAATTTCTGAGCCTATGGTACGTCTAGCGCAAACCATGCACCAATCTTACACCGACACTAACACTGTCTCCATAAGGAAAGAAGTGAGGTTCCACATGACCCACATCACCTAGGAGTTCCATCGGGTGCGTCCAAAATGATTTCTCAGCCTATGTATGTTCGACGCAAACCA
>NW_027098037.1:0-27178 GCF_019320115.1 Miscanthus floridulus | reverse complement strand
TTACTTTGTTGTATTATATATGCATCCTATCGCCTTATCCCGATTTTCTTTTCGGACTTGTCTAGATGTACTCATATCCATCTCAATCCATAAGTATTGGAGTGGATTGGAGTGGAACTTAAACTATTTTCCACATCAATCCATTCTAACCCACATGGATTGAGATAGATACGAGTACATCCAAACAAGGCCTTCTTGTGGTATGCGAATTTTCCAGAGCAGCCACCACCCTGTTCAGTTGCACAGCTTCTCTTGCGGATGATTAGCAAGGGGAGTGCGTGTCTCTGTACATCGGCTCATTTTAAGCTCTACTAGTGTTGATAGTATCATATCGAACAAATATGGATAGCTTTTGAGGGATTACTTTAGCAACTTTACATTGTCGAGATCTCGGATATCTCGTACTGGTACCGGATAAGATTTGCATGTCAATATTGAATGATATAAAGATGCACAAAACAATTGAAGTTTGATTAGCTTGCACAAAGAGCCACATAAAGTACCCTGATTTTTTCTTTGTTATGTGCAACATTAGATTATCGTCAGATAAGCAGAGGTGGCACCCGCACGATCAGCTCAACGCGTGGCAGCTGATCCTGATCGGTTACCAGTGGAATCTGACGAAACGACGCGGCGCAGGCCGGCAGGGAGACGATGGAGGATGGGCAAACTTACACACATGCGTCTGTCTGCGAAATGAAAATGGCCCTTGTAGTAGCGCCATCACTTTGATTATTACTACTTCAGTCAGCACTGCTGGATCAGAGAGCACGAGGAGAGATGGGAAATATCAAACATCCATTGGTTAAGTGCAGTGCAGTTCTGAAATTAAGCACCAAATACCATACAAAACCATGCTATAGGCTATAGCAGAAAACTGCAGACTGTTAGAACTTGGTAGTTGTACACAAGAAGAAGAGCAAGGAACTGTAGGCCTCCTCTCTCTACGTACATTGCTACATTCAAGAACAGGGCTCTTAAGCTCGGTGTTCTGTTCTAGCAGGAGCCAACCAAGAGGCTGAAGGTGAGCAAGAGCGGAAGAAGAACGAACAAGGCAAAACTTGACACCAACACACCCTTTTAAAAGAGGAAAACAAAAGCTCATCGGTTTGCACAGTCCACCACTCACGCATGTCCTCAAGCTCTACTCAACTCCTGATGCTAGCACTGCTTATCTCCCGAAGCCGCGATCCCGGTTCTTGGCGACCGGCGCCGCGAGGCTGCCGAGCAGGGTCCTGGCGATCTGCAGCTTGAGCTGGCCCCTCTTGAGCGGCGGCCTCTTCTCCTTGCTGCAGCCGCTGCCGCCGTTGCAGGGGTACCAGTACTCCATTGCTGCGCTCGCTTCCTTTCTTGCTTGCTTCCTCTCGCTGGTCGCGAGCTCTGTGCGTGAGCTGTGATGCCTGGATGGATGGATGGTTTGGCTTGAGGAGGGAGCGTGCAAACGTAGTGTTTATATAGCCAGAGTTTTCAGACACGTTTTGCTTTGGAAGGTGGGACGCGCGTTCTTTCTTTGTTTCTCGAGAGTAGATCTCGGGAGTGGGGACTGGGGTCCGGGAATAAGATTCACAATGTCTGTGTCTCTGTTGCAAGCTTGGGGAGCGAGTGGGAGTGGGGAGTGGGGAGTGGGAGTGGGAGCAGGGAGCGCTGCAGCGCCACTTCACTCTCTTCCTCGCTGCCCTTTTTCCTCACCTCATCCATCCACGTTGAAGCCATGAATGGAACGGCGGGCCGATGAGCAACCAACAAAGATTTGGTGGGAGTGTGGGACTAGCCTCATGGCAATTAGAGGTTATCACCCTGTTCGCTTGTTGGTTTTAGTCAGGCTTATTAAATCAGCCAACAGTGTTTTCCTCTCATAAAAAACCAGCACCGACCAGTCCAAATCAGCACTAGCATCAACCAGTGAACACGCTGTATATATAAAAGCAAATTAGTCTCAAGCTAAATGTAGATGCTAATGTCAGTGTGTCGACGAAATATGGTCGGCAGTCTACCTAGGGGTATGCCCAAGGTAGTAGATTGTCGGCAGACAGATGCGAAAGCCACAAACAAGACGGTGACGCAAGACAGACACGAGGTTTTATCCAGGTTCGGCCGCCGGGAAGGCGTAATCCTTACGTCCTACGTCTGATTGTATTGCTATATGTCAATGAGAGAGATGTTTTTTAGAGGGGTCCCCTGCCCGTCTTATATAGTCCGGGGGGCAGTGTTACAGATCTGGAAACTAATCCTAGCCAGTTACAATTGTCATAGGTGGCCGAATAAGGATTCCTATTCTAACCGACCAGGATATTGCTTGATCGCCAAATCTGTCTTGACTCCTTTGCGTGGGACTCCGAACAGGTTGGCCGGGCCGCGCGTCATCTTTTGGTGGATCGGACCCTCTGATCTGAGCCGGCCCAAGCCTAGCCGTAAGGGTATAGGGGTTAATACCCCCACAGCTAGTCCCCGAGCACCATGTATTATGCTGCGACACGTCATTTTAACATTCTTCGAATATTGAGGCTTGAGTTATTGACATCTCTGACCATCGTATTCAACCGGAGAAGTAGGTTGTCTGAAGAATGTGTGGTGCTCTTAAGAAAAAAGAAAAAGATTTTCGTCCTGGGAAGTGTGCCCACTTGTATTTCTGAAAAGAAATATAAGTGCGTCTTGAAGCGTAGCGTCCTTGATCATCAGAGGCGTAGGGGTCGAAAAACAAACACATTCACCGCAAGGTGAAGTGTGCCCACTTAGTCCCCGAGCCTGGTAGTAGGTGACGTAGCCACGTGGTGCCAGGGTCCAAAAAGAATTCCTAGTTAAGTTGAGAACACAATCGTCGTACAGGCGATACGAGATGCACTGGCAGGTGCATCGTACCGATGTAGTTCCCGAGCTTGCTGGAAGGCGAAGTATGAGCCTTGTAGCAAGGTCTAAATAAATGTCTCTCAACTGTATGTGAGTACAAATCACATGTAGCCGAGGAGAGCGGTCTCCGAGCAGTGGTCGGGACAGTTCCCGAGCACAATAGTAATCCTAACAATCATTTAAAGCATATGGGTCAATTAAACAAACACATTCACCGCAAGGTGAAGTGTGCCCACTTAGTCCCCGAGCCTAGTAGTAGGTGACGCAGACACGTGATGCCAGGGTCTAAAAAGAATTTCCACTGAGTTAAGAATCAAATCGTCATACAATCAATACGAGATGCACCAGCAGGTGCATCGTACCGATGTAGTCCCCGAGCTTGCTGGAAGGCGAAGTATAAGCCTTATAGCAAGGTCTAAATAAATGTCTCTCAACTGTATGTGAGTACAAATCACATGTAGCCGAGGAGAGCGGTCTCCGAGCAGTGGTCGGGACAGTCCCCGAGCAAGGTAGTGGTCGGAGCAATCCCTGAGCACGGTAGTGGTCGGAGCAGTCCCCGAGCACGGCAGTAGTCTGGGCAGTCCCCGAGCACGGTAATGGTCGGAGTAGTCCCCGAGCATGATAGTGGTCGGAGTAGTCCCCGAGCACGATAGTGGTTAGAGTAGTCCCTGTGCGTAGTGGTAGTCTCTGTCTCTGTTGCAACTTGGGAGTGAGTGGGAGTGGGAGTGGGAGCAGGAGCGCTGCAGCGCCACTTCACTCTCTTCCTCACCGTCTTTTTCCTTGCCTCATCCATCCACGTTGAAGCCATGAATGGAACGGCGGGCTAATGAGGAATTTTTTTAAATTTTAACCCTTTTTTAAATATAATTTTAAATCTAACACTGTTGGATTTTTTTAAAACTAACACTTTTGGCCGCGCCTATTGCCCTGGCGCGGCCAAATGCCTATACCGCGCCATGCATGAGGCTGACGTGGCGTGGGCCAGCCTAGGGGACCGATGACATGGCAGGTCTTGCCGCGCCACCGAACTTGGCGCGGCAGTGTCGTGCCCTGATCCGTGGCGTGGCTGGACCAAATATATACCGCGTGCGAGCCCGCCCGCTCGCACGGACCCCTGCCCTGCCCGCCCGCCCGAACGCCGCCGTCGCCGCCAGCCGCACGCGCCCGCCTGGCCTCCGCCTCGCCCCACCCACGCCCGCACGGCCCGACCTCGGCCGCTCGCCCACACCGTGCCCGGCACTCCCGCCGCGCAGAGCCCTAGCCGGCCGCGCCACGAACGCCGGCGCATCAAGGCCGCCCACTTCTAAGGTACCTCCCTCTCAATTTCATATTTTTTTATTATTATCTAGTATAGTTAGTATTTTTGTATCCCTACGGTATCCCCACGTGCCCTCACAATCCTCGAGCGGTCGGCGCAGAAGCAAAAGAGTTGATGATGGTCTGCTAGTACTAGCATTTCTAGGAGCATGTAGGGACATCGAGGCTATTTTCACTGAGTATTAGTGTCTTTGCGATATCTTAGAACGACTATTGTTATGTGACGGAGGAAGTACCCCTTCTGTCCTAAATAAATGCACATCTCGCTTCCTAAAGTTAAATTTTTTAAAAAAAAATTGATCAAATTTATATAATAGCGTACTAATATTTATGATACATAATAGGTACTATTACATTAAGCATGGAGTATACTTTCGTAATAAACTTATTAGGAGATATAAATATTGATAACGTTTTTTTTAGTTTTGATCAAACTTAAACATATTTGACTACTCGAGAAACAAGATGTGTATTTATTTTGAGACGGAGGGATTACTTGTAATTTTGGAACCAAAGTTTTATATGGATTGATTATGTATTTATTATCTAATATAGTTAGGATTTTGGGTTTAGGGATTTAGGCTAGTTAGGTTAGTGAATTTGTTTGTGATTTGTTTGTGAACTTACTAATGGAAACTTGAATTTTGTTAATTTGAATACTCTAACGCTTTGTTTATCAATTTGTAACAGGATGGCCCCTCCCACGCAGCACCCGTTGTACCCTATTTTTTAGGTGGAGTACGATGACCAGCACCGAGCACACATCTTGAGTGACAACGACGCAAAGGTGTCCTTGCCTCCTTTGAGGCCCCGCACTCACACTAGGGCGCATCAGTGGGACGAGCGTTATACGCCATACATACGGCGTGCCGGTTTTCTCGAGCTTGTCCGTGTTGTCAACCACGGTCTTCCACCCCTTGACCTAGCACTACTTACTGCAGCTGTAGATAGGTGCGAGTGCATTCTTTGTACGTAAACTTTCTTGTAACAAATTAGAGGCAACTAACAGTCGTTCTATTCTTATAACAGGTGGAGGCCTGAGACTCACAAGTTCCACCTACCTTGTGGCGAGATGACCTTGACGTTGCAGAACATGAAGGCTATTTTAGGCCTTCGGTTGGGGGGACTTCCAGTGACAGGGATAGTTGACAACGATCACTGGAGGGAGCTGATGGCTCAGTTTACTGGCTTTCTTCCACCGGACGACGATGCTTCTAAGAAAAATAAGTGAGTAATTCAAGCCTATTTAATACTTGCATTGCTTTACAGTTGGCATCGGGTCTCATTTTCTTTGATCAATTACAGGAAAAGTTTCGGTGTTTCATCGTCCTGAATCACAGAGCACTTTGAGTACTTGGACCCACAAGCTGATGAGGCACACATCGACAGGTTCGCTCGAGTGTGGCTCTAGCGCTTTCTTGGTGCTTTTCTTTTTCCAGACGCCTCGGGCAACACCATCAGCTGGATCTTTCTTGACATACTTCGCCAGCCATAGAACATAGCGGAGTACAGCTGGGGCCGCATAGTTCTAGCATGAATGTATCGACAGCTGTGCGTTGCCTGCCGTCGCACCTCAGGACATGCGAACCTTGGGGGTTGCTCCTACCTACTTCAAGTTTGGTGTTGAGAACGATTGCCTGTTGAGAGGCCCCTTAATAATGGTTTACCGGTAAGTACTTCGGTTCATTATATTCTTCCAGGCAGTTAGTTATGATGAGATTATTTATTGCTAATTCATTATCGTGTTCAATACAACGATGGAATGGGTATGATACACTCCCTACAGCTCTGCATATATGGACGGTGGCACAGTTAGTTAGAGGGAATGCGTGGCGTAAGTATAGGGAGTATACGGACGGTCTCGACGTCCTAACACAGCACCAGGTTACGCTCTCTATACTATCGTAGCATTGTCTTCTTCGATGTACACTATATCACAACCTAACATAATTACGAAATTTCAGGTGTTTTGGTGTCCTTGGGATTCTCTGGAGCTCCAGAGCTATCTGAGTCCTGTCAGTAGGGATGAGTCACATGAGTATCGCTGCAACGTCCCTCTTATTTTCTTCCATATGGTCGAGATTCACTTGCCCATCCGGGTCTACTGACAGTTTGAAAGAATGACAGGCTGCCCACCACCGCTTTACTCCACCAATCAAGAATTGCACGGGTGCGTTATCGATTAATAACAATGCTACAATTCAGAGGTGTGTTTAGTACAACTAACATCGTTTTCTTGCAGGTTTGACCGCAGAAAGAGGTACAAGACCAAGGATTGGCGCGTGACACACAACTCGTACATCCATTTATGGTAGACCAGGGTACCACATGCGGTCCTTGAGGGTCCTCCACACGACCAGCACACCTTCGATGAGTACCTGTGGTGGCTTCACAGGTTTACGAGGACACATATCAAGCCCCCGTATATTGACGTGGCGATTGACGAGGACTCAGAGAAAGATGTGTATGACGTTACCACTAGGGAGGACACACAGCTACAGAGAGCCTCGCTTCAAAGGTACGTGGTAAGATACTTGAATGGTACAATTTATTATCCTTTTGGTATTAAGTATGTGTACTAAAACTCTACAACCACGTTTCTATACCCAGGCGACATAATTGTCAAGGCTGTCCAACGAAGCAGCGTTCCGGCTTCACGAGTCTAGAGGGCAGGGGCCAGGCGTTCTCGCGGCTTTTGTGGAGATAAACATAAACTTGTTCATTTCGAAAATGTTTCTTTAGTGTATATGCGTTTGGGTAATGAACTAACTTTAACGTCTATTTATGCAGAAGGTGAAGAAGAGCTGCAGGAAACTAGCTCAGAAGTTGAGCCTGCATGGACACTTCCTTATGAGGAACCGCCACTCCCCGCGTGGTCGGGTGGCACGTCTTCAGGCTCTTTGAGGACACCAGTCGGCTCTTCTCAGTCGATGATGCATGGTGCCACTTCCGCGATGCGTACACCACCATATCATAGCGCTGGGAAGGACCCTGCAACTAAGGACGAGGAGGAGGACGATGACGACGACGACGAACCCTCGGGCTTCCGCGGACAGCACAACCAGTGGGACGAATGGCCGTAGGACGAGATCGACATGTCTCAGCTAGGTGGTGCCCCGCTTGGCACCCAAGGAGCCTCACAGGTACTAACAAAGATAGTTTATTTCAATACATAGGCTCCATGAACTAATGATCATAAAGAATTATAAGTAATCGTGCGTATCATATACCTACAGGGTACGAGCTATACGCACCGTCGACGCGACCATACCGACGTTGGCTACACTCCCAATGTGTTGCCAATAAATCCAAAGAGATAGAGGCGTCCGAGGGATCCTTACACTCCTGGGTCTTAGTTTATTAGGTCAAACGAATATTGGCATCCGAAACTTGCAGGGTTATTTGGTTATGTTATCTCAAACTTATGTCAAAACAATGAATATGTTATGTGGCAGCTTGTCAACTTGCTTGTTATTCGTTTCTTTGAGTCGCGGCAGCACTGCCGGCGAGATTAAGTACCCTACGTTCGGGAACCGGCAGTCCCGACATATCTAGACGCCGGTGGCAATTTTTCGTAATTGATTAGTTAAAATGGTGCATAACCGTATTATGAAAGACGAAAAACTAATCATTGGCTTATCAAATTTTCTATTTGGTCGTGAAAAAACTCAACAAAATACGGACGCGACGCGTTTCGATTCAACCATCCAGGTAGCCCGAGCGGGCGGCAGGCGCAGCGGCCAGGTGGTGTGGCTGCTCGTGCGGTATATTTGGTCTAGCCGCGCCACGCAACAGGACGCGGCACTACCGCCCGAAGGTCGGTGGCGCAGCAGGACTTGCCACGTCATCGGTCCCCCAGGCCGGCCCACGCCACGTCAGCCCTCTGCCGCGCCACCATGTATGGCGTGGCACAGGCATTTGGCCGCGCCAAGGCAATAGGCGCGGCCAAAAGTGTTAGTTTTTTTTAAAAAAACTGATAGTGTTAGATTTAAAATTATATTAAAAAAAAGGTTAAAATTAAAAAAAAATTCCCAATGAGCAACCAACAAAGATTTGGTGGGAGTGTGGGACTAGCCTCATGGCAATTAGAGGTTATGTATAAAAGCAAATTAGTCTCAAGCTAAATGTAGATGCTAATGCCAGTGCTACTACACGGAGCGCTTCTTTCCCGAACTTCTAGCACGGGAAAACAGTTAACCACTGTTATTCTCTTGAACAAGGTATAGCTGCGAGGCAAAAAAAAAACTACGTTGGCAAAATTTTGATACCCATCCCCAAAAATACAACCCTACATTTTGTCTAATGAAATTAATTTAAATTTGAATAAATTTATAGAAAAATAATATCAAACAATTTTGATTCCAAATAAGTATACTACGAAAATATATTTAATGATAAAATCTATTGTTACTTATTTACGCCATGTTCACTTGTGTTATCATCCGTACTTTTCAGCTTGTTTTTTCAGCTGGAATAGTATTTTGGCTTGTTTTTTCAGCGAAGCGAACGGGGCCTTTAGTATCATAAATAAGTATTAGCAATTGGGTTAAACTGAATAAGGATGGATTAAGGCTAGTCTCGGTGGGGGTTTCATTCTCGTGAAACTTGTTTTACTCCATCAAACTTTGATAATCTCTCTGTTCATTAATATTGTGTCATGTTAGCATATATGCTAAGTTTGTAGTGTATTTAGTGGTCATGAAACTTTTATAGCGATATGGCTACAATAGTACTTTTTCCTGGAAGTGAAGGGGGTACTTATCTTTTTGCCTAACTTGTGAGTTGTGAATCATGATCCTACTAATCGATGCCATCATGTTCTAGTTCTAAACAGGGTTGTTCTACACAGAAATGGTGGGCTTTAATGATCAATGGCCTGTGGTCAGGTTTCAATCAGTCCCTTGGATCCAAAGAGCATACTTACAATACATATATTATAAAAAGTCAAACCTTGATCCGAAGGCTATACATAGGCCTGTGGTCAGGTTTCAATCAGTCCCTAGATCTCTCTCTCAATCTTTCTATCTTATTGCCTTAATTCTACCTCAATTTAATCACCTTCTTAGCTAAGCTCTAGCCTTGCTTATTTGGCTTGATCAGCCACTGGTAGCTGCCTGCTTGCTGGCATGTTTGCCGCACCTTTTGAATGAGTTGCCCCACATGACATAGTCTTTCCATTAGACATTCCACTCATTTGCTGTTCCAAATGCTAACTAGATATTGTTTCCTAATATTCTTCCTTACAGGACCCCAACTCGAGATGCATCACCAGGCCAAGGGAACCAAGATTCATCGCAGGAGTTCCAGCCTAGAAGGATAAGTTTGCTTGCACCATTTTCCCTTGGATGGCGAGACAAGAACAAGGTATATTCTTTTGGCAATTGGATTAGGAGTTTAGGATTGTTTCAATATTATAGAATGCAGTAACACAGCTATAACAGTAACTTCTTTACCTGAACTCCTAAGTGACGAATGTCACAATGTGGTTCCTCTGATGTTTTTTTTTTTAAGAACAGTAACCTTGCTAACAAAAACAAGAATAACGACACCAGAAAAAGGAACTAGGGGATTAATAAAGCTAAACACAAGACACCATAACCAACCAAAACAGCAACATCAACTAATGTGGGAGTACAAAAGCTTGCTACCTGTTCCCAGCACGCTCCTTAATATGGTCGAATACCCTATTGGCTGATCCATGATAAGTCATTTTCATCTAGGGAAATTTTGATCATGCACATTAGGTGCTGAAAGTGTGTTTAGGAATGCTATAGCAGTTTCTGTCTTAAACTTCATGTGAGGTAATAGTGTGATAAGGTACTAAAAATTTTGTGCACGTCTATTCTCAGACTTTCCAGCTGAGTGCAAAAGGAGCAAAACATTCCAATTATTCCTTGTAAATTTAAGCAACATTTTTATGCGTTGGATGCATGCCCATGGACACGTGTCATGAATCCGCATTCCACAGTGGTTGCCCATGGTTGATCCATGGGACCGTACCCATTGAATTTTTTCCCCATTTCACTAACTCAGTTTTCTAGAGTTTGTGAGGAAAATAGTCTGGTCCCTGGAAAATCCTGAGAGTGATGTTTCTTTTTGTCATTGTTCAGATGATGAAGGTAATCTCCGGCCTCTGTACCAGCCAAAGATGCACACAGCCATTTTTATTTTAAAATATTGAACTTGCCATGACTTATCTTGCTGTGATGCGTCTTTTGCATCATTTGGAATGGCTATTCAAAATATTGAACTTGCCATGACTTATCTTGCTGCTTGCAATCCATACTTGGCGAAATTTGATCCTCTATACGACCTAACATGAATTAAATTTATACAAGTTCAGACTACTATTATACTCAAGTTCTTCCAACTGATCTAACAGTCGGAGGGGCTGGCATTTGTCATTCTGGAAAAGTGCCTTCTTTGTATAGTTACTTCTCTAGATAAATTATACAGTTTCTTTGGAGTGTTCTTTTATATTTTTTTATTTAGGTCTTGTCTCTTCTGCTTTGCCTTTCCTTAAAAAGTACGGTTCTGCTTTGCCTGATCTTATGATTTATGTACCCTGCCTTTTGCACAGGGCAAGCAGAACGGCACTGATGAGTTAACAAACGGTAAGCTCAATAATAACACCGATCAAGGGGTTGAAACACCCAAAAAGGACGATGAAAAGAATGGCGACTCGCCAAAAGAGGGTGAACAGATGATCCAAACACCCCAAAGAGACAGTGAGCCCAGATTAGAGACGCCCAAGATGGATAGTGAGCAACCAAGTGTCGAATTGACGACAAGCAATATGAATGGGCAGGAAGACCAGTTGGAGGAAATAAAATTGGATTGACCTCTGGCTGGTCTTCACCAATGTTGCTAAGTCACGACATAAGGTGCCATTAAATTATGTATTGGTGTATTCATTTTCCCCTCCGTACCTCTTTTCTTTTAGGTTTATAGATTCTTTGAACCATAACCTGAGCGGAGAGAATGAATAAGTTATGTTTGCCTGTTATAGTTTTGTTGATCGCCTGTAAGTTATCAGTACACATGAAAAAGACGTACCACATAGAAGATTATCACAAAAGCAAAATTTTGGAACAGATTGTTCCCTAGGACCCTACCGTTGTCCTGGTGATTTTGTGGTTGCTTGTATCGCCAATTATCTTGTTGGCCACTCCGCCACTGCATCCGACTTGATGACTTGATGTTGTACAACAACCCGTGCTCTGCCTATCTCTTTATTTGTTCTCTTCTCTATCATTATTCATTTCCATCTTTTTTTTGAGACTTCATTTCCATCTCTTTGTTCGGTGCATCTTGTTGCCACTTTACTTTAGCGCGCTTCCTTTTGAACTTTGAAAGTGCAAGGGCACTCGGAACTCCTTTTCTTCACAGGTCCACTGTCAGACATCAACACAACATCTTTGTGTCATGGTCATTGTGATGCCGCATCTGCAGCATGTGCCATACGTGCGCCGTGCGTGCATTCAGATAGGATCACAGGAGGTGGTGTCACGTCTTGCTAGGGTGCTAGCACTATCGTTTCCGGTCTTTATACCAACAAACCCGCCAGTTCTACGGCCCACCTGAAAGCTCCGTCTCACTCACGCCGCAAAATAACTTATTTTTTTTATATGTATAAGTTATTTTTTTTTTGTTTCATACTGCATGGCTACCCCTAACATGCTACCTCCCGCTGCGTACCGCGTACAGAAGAGGACAAGACGTGGCCACGGTTCCATGAACCGACACCGGTGCAGAAAAAACCAAGCCCCACCGGCCACCGGACCACAGTGATCGCGGCGCCCACCGCCCACGCGGCCCCCTGGTGGCCTACTGGTAGGCTTGTAGAGTGGTAGTAGTATCGCTGGGCCGGCCACGCGATGCGCACAGAAACCTTAAAGCTCCCAAAAAGGGACCATGCCCTGATGGCCACACGGCACACGCACTACGGTGCTGTTTAGTTCCCTTGTATTTTGCAAAAATTTTCAAAATTTCCCGTCACATCGAATCTTTGACGCATACATAAAGCATTAAATATAAATAAAAAATAAAACTAATTACATAGTTTAGACGAAATTCACGAGACGAATCTTTTAAACCTAATTAGACTATGATTAGACACTAATTGTTAAATAACAACGAAAATACTACAGTACCATTTCGCTAAAAATTTCGCCAACTAAACAAAGCCCACGGCACTAGCAACCGCGGCAACCGAGCTGAGCGGGGTGCCCCAATCCTCCAACCAGCCTTGACATAGAAAGCGCCCATTTTCGCCATGTGATCCACGCTCTCCCAAGTCCCAACCAAACTGCTCCGTGCTCCCCCGGACCCTCCCTGCACAGCCTGCAGCATCCAGCAAGTCTGACGAAAAGGGTGCCCGCCTGCGCAACGCGGTCTGTGTGGAGTGCAATTTCAAGCCATCTGTGGATAGGATCTGTCAGTGGTCACATGTGTTGCTGCTGGTGCTGGATTTGTTTTGTGCCCTCAGATATCTGTTTAGCTAATAGCTAAGACAGCTCAATAAATTCCTAGCCCTTGTTTAGTTTTCCACGATTCCTACGCTTCAGATGCCTGAGAAAACGATTGGGATTCAGGCGACGGTTTCACACGTGCTCCGTGCATGCGCCACCGTCCGTCCCAGCGACGCAGCAAGCGTATTCCGGATCACAGGTCTGCACGCACGGCACACGCACCCACCAGTTCGGATAAGGAAACGACGGCATGTGTATTGAGAACAAACAGCTACGTATGTACGTACTAGGCGGCCGGCCGGTACGGATTACCTGTTGTAAAGTTTGTGATGACTTGTTAATTGTTTTTATGTTATAAAATATTAAATTCTTGTCCTTGTCTTACAATAAAAATAATTGTAAATTGTCTTTGTACCAACAAAGATCGGATTTTGTCAGATTTATGGTTTTATCTAACGAGTTTTTTACTGCCGGAACAAAAAACTGCAGATTATATCTACATAAATTACAAACAACAAAAACTATAATTTTAGCATAAAATGTATGCAATAACCGTCGCCTGAAAAAAGCTAAAATTTCAGGCACCTGAATTTTAGCAAGTCCCTTAGTTTTCTAAAAGTGCACTATGCAAAAAAAGATTTCCCGTCATATCAAACTTGCGGTATATGTATGGAGTACTAAATGTAGACGAAATCAAAAACTAATTGCAC
This sequence comes from Miscanthus floridulus, assembly GCF_019320115.1. NCBI lineage: Eukaryota > Viridiplantae > Streptophyta > Magnoliopsida > Poales > Poaceae > Miscanthus > Miscanthus floridulus. Next base: position 13,833 of record NW_027098037.1, on the reverse strand, counting down.
AGCTTGCTTTAACTTTGCGAGACGAATCTTTTGAGCCTAATTAGTCAATGTTTGGACAATAATTTACAAATACAAACGAAATACTACAGTGAAGAATCATGCACTATGCAAAATATAGGTGCAAATTTACCGAACTAAACGCGCCCCTGGGGTGAAAAGAGAGAACACAGGAGAGGAAAAGAGTTGGGCGACGCTGTCGTCCGGCTGGTCACAGGCTCCAACGCCGCATGGACCCACTCGCAATCAATGTAGGTGAAGCGGATTTTCTTTTGGCCTGCGTACGTGAGGAGAGATGGAGAGAAACTATGCAAACATGAGTTAATGGTGGGTCCCAGGTAAATAAAATATAATTTTAGAATCCATGAAGAGGGTTCATTACTGATAAGAAAGAATTGTATGGTCCAAGCATTTAATCTGGTTCAATGTTTGTTTAATTGGCATTGCTACTACTATTGATTAGTACATATTTGGTTATTTTATTTGATTTTTTACAAAGTCTTGCGTCCTACTCAAAACACATAGACAATTATGCCCATTTGATTCGATAATTGAGAACACAGAGACAATTATGCTCATTTGGTTCAATAATTTTAGGAATTAAAACATATCTCTATCATGACAAGTGAGGTCCATACGGCCTGTTCACCCAGATTTGGTTGATGTTCTTCAACATCAGCATGCACTATAGTGCAGTCAGCACAACTGTTATATATATATATATATATATATATATATATATATATATATATATATATATATATATATATATATATATATATATATATATAGAACTACTATCCTGTAGCTGGCTATAGAATAACTTATTCTGTAGCCACTTTGAGTTATGATAATTACTATGTTAATTTACGAGATTATAGTAACTCCTTACTAAGTAGTTTAATATAACGTTATGGTAAATATCTCCATGTGTTGTAGTAACCCAACTAAGCAGGAGTAATCTGGTGTCTACCATGCTTTTGTAGGCTGCCAAATTGGCGGCAACTGAAAATTTGTAATGTGTGGTCATGTTTTAAATTTGACTATTGTTTGCTTCCATGTTTAAATGTGTATTTATTGTGTGGCTATTATTGGACCGCACGAGTTGGTTACCGCACTGTCTGAGCCATTATATAATATTAAATATTTTGTATTTATGGAGAACCTTCGGACGCAATGATTGCCTCGCTCCGGTGTAACTGGCAACAATACGTTAGGAAAGAATATAGTAGGAGCACGTGTGTAATTATGTCTGCACTAATCTAACCACAAAACTTGAGAATAATACTAGTAACGGGCTAACATGGCAAATCTAGTTGGAGATAGAGACGCTGGAGCATTAGCATCTATATTTGGCATGACTTTGGCTTGTCTAGTCTTTAATTGCCACGAGGCTAATCCATCCATAATCTCGCTGGTTGTTCATTGGCATGCTTCTTATTTCATGAATGCTTGAGAGCCCATTCTATAGAAAATAAATGTAGGTTCAGACTTTTATAATGGCTGCCTAATAATGAAGTTTGGGAAAAGGTAGTGACATATAGCTAGCTAGACCGTGAAGTGATGTTGCATCCTCACTTGCCCAGAGAGAGAACTACATGGTTCAAAACAAGTCTCGCAATACATCCGTCATAAAAAGAATGCAATTTCTATCTAAGATTGAGTCAAACTTTCTTAAATTTAATTAAAACAGTAAGTTGGCCCGTGCAAATAGCGTGTTGCTAGTTTTATTACTGTAGCATTTAGATTTTTTTAAAATGAATATCCTTTTTGCAAATAGTTTTGTTTATTTATTCAAATGATGCACTTTTACTCTATCTTATCATGAACTCTAACTCTGACTTAGTTCTAAACAGAGTTGAGAGTGTCATACAATGGAAGCTCTGAGTTTTATTTTAAAAAGTTATAAAAACTCTGGAATAATGGTTGAGCAAAGAATTTGAGACATATGCTTGACTTGATCTTTTTGTGTTTCAATTGCTCAAGACCCAAGTAAAGGCTAAGAAGCCCCATGGTTGAAGGTAATATGGGTAAGTTTAAAAGTTAGAATGGTTTGTTCTAATCCGGAGAAGAATTTTTGATTAAACACATATGTACTTTTGAGGAGTGAAAACATCGTAGCAACTCCTGTTCCATTGCTGAGTTTAGCATTGCTCAGGGACGAGCAAAGGTTAAGCTTCGGGGAGTTTGTTGATGGTAGTTAACACCCATCATAAACCATCAATGGAACTTGAATAAATGCATAAATATGATCACCAACATAGGTTTAGGGGTTTGAACTAATAAATTCCATGACTTTTGGTGAATCTATGTTTTTAGCAGGGTTTATCTAGAAAACCGTCAAGGAGGACCTACTTGTCATATTTAATCGCGCTTATCCGTGACGAAACCAACTTTAGAAGACTCTAGAAGACACCAGAAGGCGAACCACCGCGGTATAGACCAGGAGGCTATCAGGGCGCCCGGCCCCCTAGGACCATATGTTAGTCTCCCTTTCGAATGATGGTTCTCCACCGCCTCCTAAGTTTAATCTACGCTGTTGCTTTAAGTCGGGTTGATTCAAGGGCTTAGGATTGACGGTTCTCCCTATATTTACCCGCCCCTACCCCCCTCCTCAGGCATAAATCAGATAATCAATCAAGAGATCAAACCCTGATCAAGAAGAGAAGTACCTCAGAGCTCCACAAATATTTAGGGCATAGCTAGTTAAGTTAGATCTAGAGGGAGGCAAGCTTTGCTTAGATTCCTGATCTTGTTAAGAGCATGGCGTGGTATGGCCTTTGTATCCTCTCTTGTATCTTTCATATTTCATATGTTTGCTACATTTGTTATGACATTGTTCTTAATGTTATTCATGTTCCTAGTTATCATGTCCATCGTTTACTTTGATTATATGCTTAATATAGCTAGATTATCTTTATGTTCAAGCATAAGTTCGTATAGCGCTCACTCTAAAGTATAGAGGGTGAGTGGTCGACATTGTATAAGCGTGGTGGTTATACGTTGCTTACCTACGGATGCACCCTATATTTCAGGCCATGTGATAGATTACGAGTGTGACACTCTCGTTGAGTTCTTTGTAGTCCACTCCCCGAATATAGGACAAGTAGGATCTTGTTGCGAAGGAAGCCAGGCTCTGTTCTTGATCTTTCTTAGTAATATCCTTTATGTGTAGATATGAAGTTGATTTTAGCCATGATTATTAAGTATAATTGCACTAATCATAAGTATGCTTTGACTTGTAATTAAGAATGACTTAGGAATTAGTTTCTCTATTATATCTACTTATCAATGCTAGTGCCATCGAAAGGAGTACTCTGATTGTTCATTATTATTTATTATTTATCATTCATATAACATTTATATCTTGATTTACCCCTATTGTGAGTAGAAGATTGATTATGGTTTATCTCTCCATCATACGTATAAGTTATCAATATATTCCCTTTTGCCCGTCCTTCCCTGAGGTAAAAATACAAAATAACGATACCTAGAATACTTCCAGGTGAAATGCTACAATGGTATATTATCTGTGCGCTTGCAAATTCCTTCATTTTTATATATATTCTTCTAAGTAAGAAATGCCAACAAGCATTTCTAGCGATGTTAACAAGTGTCATATTAATAAATACCAACAATCCTCTTGCTCATGGTGGCCTGTAAGCCCACACCATCCCCGCAAGGAGTGCTCCAACATGAGCTTTAGCACTAGATTCGGACAAACCACTTGGCGCTCTTGACACCTCGCACTACTAGTGTTGCTCTTCACGTCCTTCATGGGACGAGCATGATAACCCCCACAAGTCCTCTGGAGCCATGCACAACTTCATGTAGGCTTCACAGTAGAGACCACAAGCCACAAGCCATCTAGGAGGTGGCAACCTCCAAAAGTAACAAGCACCATCAGCTTGCAACTCGATCACCTAGTGTGGCAAATCTTGTAATCACTCAATGCAACGCACTAGGAATCGCTCTCTCAATCAATTGGATGTGATCTCAGTCAAATATATGAGAGTAGAGGCCCAAAGTTAAGCATAAAACTTGGGCACCACATCCCCAAGGTGGTCAACACCTCAAATGCCTGGCCACACCTATATATATAGAGGAGGGAGGCGAAAAGAGCCATTGAGGCCTTTGCCCCATAGCTCTATGTGCCTGGTGGTCCCATTGCCAGGGTTGGTGGTCCCACCACCAGGCCGCAATGGCTAGTTGTTGCGCATGCCAACGATGGCCTACAACGATGGCCCCACTGGTCAGTCAACCATCTTGGAGGCCCCACCACTAGGTGGCTCTGCACCTCCAATAGCCGGACATGTAGGACCCAAGCACCAGACATGTCTAGTGGGCCCAAATCGGGTGCACACCAAAGGCCTACGCATGCCACCTTTTCAAACGGTCCAGCTCTCGTGCTCGTGGCCTAGCCGTAGTCCCGATCACATTTTATATAAATAATATGGTTCCACTTGTACATGTCATGTATTTGCTTGTAGGTACAAAATGGAGAAAAACCAAGGCTACGGGCCCACATAGGGGGGTGGCCAACTAGGACCACCCCATTGTGGCCCCACAACCCCTCAATCCTTCCACAAGAAGGCCTCCATGATCCATCCAAGACACCTCAAAGCAATATCAACCATCATATCAACCTTGTGCTTTCTTTGGGTGGCTCACATGCGAAGCACATGGATCGAAGGGCCCACATCTCCATCATCCAAAGAATTAAAGTGGCCACACACATGTATACCCACAGAGGAAGAAGAGGAAAGTTCCCACACCAAAGGGGGTGGCCCCACATGTCATAGGGGGTCGATCGACCCCCTATAGTCGGCCGACCACCCCCTTGCTCCCATCGACCTCCATGCATGCTCCCATGCAAAGAAACACAATTCTACATCATCTCCACCATCAAATCAAGGTCGGTTTAATCCAAGGGCTATGAAGGTGCATCACATGGATTCATGGGCCCACACTAAAGAACTATAAATATCCCCTACCCCTCACTCTCATTCTAGTTTACAAAGGAGAAACTACTCTCTCTTTAGCTTCCAAGCTCTAGAAGTAGTAGTACGCAATTAGGGAGAGAATTATTGGAGTATTTAATATAGTCCCATTGCCATTATTGTTCTTTTGAACCCAGACCTTTACTAAAAACATGTGGAGTCCTCAACATTTGTGTCATTGGTGCATAATTAGGCGAAACAATGCTAAATATTTTGCTCCTTTTGAGATTAGTATCGTGAAGCAGTAGAAGGAATTATTGGAGTACAAATCTTATGTTTGCATCTGTGAACTTTCAATATACAAGTGTCAAATTGTGATGACATATATTCTAAATTATTATGTTAAACAAATTGGTGTTGATGCTATATTGACGGCCTTCAAATCCATAAACGGTTCAGTGAACAAGCAATGAAACTGAATGTCAAGGATGGGATGAATAGCATACCTTCAAATCTGCCACCTCAGACATGGCCTATCAGAACCCATGCTAGGGTAGAGTATGGTGACTCCACGTGCACCACCTTAATCCTCAGTGGTGGAGTAGCTTTCTCCATGTTTGCCCACACCACCCTGGAGTTCTTCATGTCGGACGACACCACCATGGCAAATAGCCTTGGTGCGTGGTGCAGGGTCATAGTGGACGCCATTGTCTCCATCATCTCCAATGATGACAGCGAGCTAGAGGCTAAGTACATAGCACCATCTCTAGCACCGACACCCGTGATCGCGAGATCGACACCGAAAATCCTGAGCGTCTTTAGATTCTTGAGCTTCTCCATGGCCAAGGACACATTCCTAGCCAAACAATTGCAAACACACCAATAAGAGTGCCTCCAACTTCAAGAATCCCGAGCAGCAGCGGAAGGTGACACTGACAAAGCCAAGCGCGAGTCTATCTAGGGCGGAGGTGCATAGACGACTCATAAAAAACTTGACGGCGGTAACATCTGGTGCTGGTGGGGCGACCATGTCGAGCATGACCAGCTTTGGGACACCTCTGGTAGAGCAAGTATCCATCTACTGCGTGAGGATCTCTGGTGGCGGGAAGAGAGGCGAGTCGACCTTGAGGCAGTCAACAGGGCCAGGATGGTTGTCGAGAATACTTGGCGAGTAGTAGCATCTCATTGCCCTTGAGGTTCGACTCCCTCTAGGAAATGCAATCAACATCACCCTTGAAGTGATGGCTTCAACATGACCTATGAAATTGGTGGTCTCAAAACTTCTAGAAGAACCACTCTCCATGTAAAACATCCTACCATCAGGTTAAAGTAGAGCTTTGTCTATATGTGCAGAGGTGGGTCATGATCTAACTCATGAACATCTCGCCTGAAGATATGGATGAAAGGTCCTAATGGCTAGAGGGGGTGAATAGCCTAATAAAATTTCTACAACAACACTTAACAAAATGGTTAGACAATTATGAGGCAAAGCAAATGTTGCGCTAGCCTACTCAAAAAGCAAGCCACGTACCACAATTCTAATTTAGATAGTATCTATTCACACAATAGCTATGATACTACTCTATGTTAGTGTGCTCTCAAAGGCTAACTAACGAGCCACACCAACCAAGCAAGCAAGCTCTCACAACTAGCTATACTAAAGAGCTTGTCAACTAGTTTGCGGTAATTGTAAAGAGAGTGATCAAGAAGATTATACCGCCGTATAGATAAAGGAACCAATTAATCATGAGGATGAATAACAATGAAGATCAATCACCTCGGAATCAATGATGAACACAAAGATTTTTTACTGAGGTTCACTTGCTTGCCGATAAGCTAGTCCTCGTTATGGTGATTCACTCACTTGGAGGTTCACGTGCCAATTGGCTTCACATGCCAAACCCTCACTAGGATGCCACACAACCAACACAAGATGAGGATCACACAAGCCATGAGCAATCCACTAGAGTCCTTTTGGCTCTCCACTAGGGAAAGGTCAAGAACCCCTCACAATCACCACGATCGGAGCCAGAGACAATCACCAACCTCCGCTCGATGATCCTCGCTGCTCCAAGCCATCTAGGTGGTGGCAACTAACAAGAGTAACAAGCAAAATCCACAGCGAAACACGAACACCAAGTGCCTCTAGATGCAATCACTCAAGCAATGCACTTGGATTCACTCCCAATCTCACAAAGATGATGAATCAATAATGGAGATGAGTGGGAGGGCTTTGGCTAAGCTCACAAGGTTGCTATGTCAATAAAAATTGCCAAAAGTGTGACCTTCAATCGGCCATGGGGCTTAAATAGAAGCCCCCAGAAAATAGAGCCGTTGTACCCCTTCACTGGGCACAACACAGGCTGACCGGACGCTCCGGTCATGTTGACCGGACGTTGGACCTCAACGTCCGGTCGCCCGACAACAACACGTGTCCCGATTTCAACGGTAACTTAAGTTGACCGGATGCTGCGCTATAACTTACCGGACGCTGAGCCACTAGCATCCGGTCATTTCTAGCAAGGTTCTAGAAATGCCTTTTGCCCACCGGACGTGTCCGGTCAAGCACGACCGGACCCTTCTATCGTCTGGTCAGAGACCCTAGTCTCTGACCGCTGTCCGACAACAGGACCGGACACACCTCGCTAGCGTCCGATCGCTGAGCGACCTAGCATCCGGTTGTTTGACCGACGCCAGCATCTTCGCTGTAACACTTGACCGAACACGCCGGTCTACCTGAGACCAGCGTCTGGTCACCTTGTGACCAGCAAGTCTAACTCATTTTCACTTTTAACTTCTTCACCTTTGTTTAAATGTGCCAACCACCAAGTGTATCACCTTGTGCACATGTGTTAGCATATTTTCACAAACATTTTCAAGGGTGTTAGCATTCCACTAGATCCTAAATGCATATGCAATGAGTTAGAGCATCTAGTGGTACTTTGATAACCGTATTTCGATACGAGTTTCACCCCTCTTAATAGTACGGCTATCAAACCTAAATGTGATCACACTCTCTAAGTGTCTTGATCACCAAAACAAAATAGCTCCTATGGTTTATCCTTTGCCTTGAGCTTTTTGTTTTTCTCTTTCTTCTTTCCAAGTCCAAGCACTTGATCATTACCATGGCATCATCATCATGCTATGATCTTCATTTGCTTCACCACATGGAATGTGCTACCTATCTCATGATCACTTGATAAACTAGGTTAACACTTAGGGTTTCATCAATTCACCAAAACCAAACTAGAGCTTTCAATCTCCCCCTTTTTGGTAATTGATGACAACCCTTATACAAAAATATGAAATAAAATTCAATTGAATCCATGTTGCTTGCCCAAGCATATTTACCATGTGCAAAAGGGTATGGACAAGTTTCATGAACCCTAAATGGTAGCAATTGCTCCCCCTACATATGTGCTAAGAGTTTGGATTGTAGCTTGCACATATGCTTAGATAGGAAATATAGGAGACAATGTCTACTAAATGATGCTAAGATATAAAAGATGGACCTTTGAAGCGTGATACCAATCGGAGTGCACCATTATACTTTCCTTAGCATCATGGTTAGCTTTATACCACTTGGAAATACTTGGAAATGAAATCATTAGATATCCTATGCATGCTAGTTTTTCATTTTATCATTCAAACCTACAACTAGCATACATCGCACAAGCATGGATATTAAAATTTAAGACTTATGCCATGCAAGCAAACATATGAAATGCACATTCAAATGCATCATACAAGTTCATGAGCTTGCTCCCCCTACTTGTGTGCTCAAAATTTCAATTGATCCCTTTCCTTTTATCATATCTCTCCTCTTATGTCAAGTTCTCCCCCTATCACTTGTATCTTTTATTTCTCTTCCTCTTTGTCACTTATATCTTTGTTTCTCTCCCCCTTTGTCATCAATGACCACAAAGACTTAAAAATATAGGTAGTACCACTTGTAGGGTCGAGATTATCAATGTCAATCAATGGGGTTATGATCATTTTCTCAAATTTGGTCTAATTTAGATCATTTTACCAAAGATATTTAACTTGGTTTGATCCAAGGACAAGCTTCTTCACACCTCCAAATAAGGGTTATCTTATACCATGTTGAGTTAAACACTTAGAGCTCATTTTCTATATTAAACACTAGGTTTACAAGCCCACAAACATGTCATATGCTACCACTAGATCAAGTCAAGCATAGAAGCAATAGTGGCACCATACAATCATCAAATTCATTTGATTTTCATGAATGAGCCTAATAAAATGTGAGAAATGACTAGATGCACTAAACATGTCCTTAGCAAGGATATATGTCATGCCAATCAACTTTTACCTTAGATAGCTTGAAGGAGAGGCATGTCATAGTGAGGGGGTGCATCAACACATATTTGAGAAATCCAATATGTTCAACTCATTCCTTTGCTTGCAAAACCTTTTCTCATCCAATGGCTTGATGAATATATCGGCAAGTTGATCTTCGGTGCCTACACTCTCAATGCAAATGTCCCCTTTTTGTTGGTGATCTCTTATGAAATGGTGGCGGATATCAATGTGCTTTGTTCTTGCATGTTGAACCGGATTGTTGGTTAGCTTGATTGCACTCACATTGTCACATAGCAATGGCACTTTCTTGAACTTTATTCCAAAGTCACTCAAAGTGGCCTTCATCCAAAGTACTTGTGCACAACAACTACCGGCGGATATGTATTCGGCTTCGGTGGTTGATAATGTAATACTATTTTGCTTCTTTGATGACCATGAAACAAGTGATCTTCCTAATAATTGACATATGCCTGAGGTGCTCTTCCTTTCAACCTTGCATCCCGCATAATCCGAGTCGGAGTAACCAACTAACTCAAACTTTGCTCCTTTAGGATACCACAAACCAACATTTGGTGTATGCTTCAAGTATCTCAATATTCTCTTTATAGTCTTTAAATGACTTTCTCTTGGTGAGGCTTGAAATCTTGCACACATGCATACACTAAACATGACATCCGGCCTTGATATGGTCACATAGAGTAGGCTTCCAATCATAGACCGATATAACTTTTGATCCACCATGTTTCCACTTGCATCACCATCCAAGTTGTCATTGGTTCCTATTGGTGTGCTAATGACTTTGCTATCAATCATTCCAAACTTCTTGATCATGTCCTTGATGTACTTGCCTTGACTCACAAATGTACCATTTTTCAATTGCTTGATTTGAAGACCAAGGAAGTAACTCAACTCACTAATCATGGACATCTCAAACTCATTAGCCATCATTTTTCTAAACTCATCACAAAAATCTTGATTAGTTGATCCAAATATGATGTCATCAACATATGTTTGAAACACAAATAGATCTTTTCCAATCTTCTTGATGAAAAGAGTGGTGTCAACCTTGCCCATTGTGAACCCTTTAGAGAGTAGGAAGTCCCTCAATCTCTATTACCATGCTCTAGGTGCTTGCTTCAAATCATACAATGTTTTCTTCAACTTGTACACATGGTTGGGCTTCTTATCATCTTCAAAACCAGGAGGTTGCTCAACATATACTTCTTCATTGATGTAGCCATTGAGAAATGCACTCTTGACATCCATTTGATAGAGCTTTATGTTGTGGGCACAAGCATAGGCTAGTAAGATTTTAATTGCTTCCAATCTAGCAACCGGGGCATATGTTTCTCCAAAGTCAAGACCTTCAACTTGTGTATAGCCTTGTGCTACCAATCTTGCTTTGTTCCTTATAACTATCCCATCTTGATCTTGATTGTTTCTAAAGACCCATTTGGTTCCAATCACGTTGTGTCCCTTTGGTCTTTCTACCAACTCCCATACTTGATTTCTTGTGAAGTTATTCAATTCTTCATGCATAGCATTCACCCAAACAATATCCTTTAATGCTTCATCTATCTTCTTTGGTTCAATGGATGACACAAATGAGAAGTGTTCACAAAATGATGCCAATCTTTATCTTGGTTGTACACCTCTTGAAATATCACCAATGATAGTGTCCAATGGATGATCCCTTGCAACATTGGTTGGTTGAAGGATTAGAACTTGATTGCTTGTTCTTGCTTGATCATTGAATTGAGATGATGTACTAGCCACTTGATCTTGTTCATTGTCATGAGATCCACTTGTACCAACTTGATTTGTATCATCTTGCACATTTGAGTTAGAGAGCACTTGCACTTGATCATCTTCATCATCATTCACTTGCCTAAGCCTTAATTCACTAATATCCATGTTCTTCATGGCATTTAAAAGTTGAATGCCTCTAACATCTTCCAAGTTCTCATTCTCTACTTGTAAACCCTTGGTTTCATCAAATTCAACATCATGAACTTTCTCAAGAGTACCACTATCCAAATTCCAAACTCTATATGCTTTGCTTGTAGTGGAATAACCAAGTAGGAATCCTTCATCATATTTCTTGCCAAACTTGCCCAATCTTGTGCCTTTCTTCAAGATATAGCATTTGCAACCAAAGACCAAAAAATATGCAATGTTGGGCTTTCTACCATTCAAGAGCTCATATGGTGTCTTCTCTTTCAATCGGTGATAATAGAGGCGGTTGCTACAATAGCATGTCGTGTTGATAGCTTCGGCCCAAAAAGATTGACTCACATTGTACTCACTAAGCATAGACCTTGCCATATCAATGAGTGTTCTATTCTTCCTCTCAACAAGGCCATTTGATTGAGATGTGTACTTGGCCAAGAATTGATATCTAATTCTAAATTCATCACATATCTCATCAATTCTAGTATTCTTGAACTCACTACCATTGTCACTTCTAACTCTCTTGATGGTTGTTTCAAACTCATTGTGAATGTCTTTGACAAAAGATTTGAATGTTGCAAATACATCACTTTTGTCCACTAAAAAGAATACCCATGTGTATCTAGTGTAGTCATCTACTATCACAAAGCCATATTTATTTTCACCGATACTAGCGTATTGTGTTGGCCCAAATAAATCCATGTGCAATAACTCAAATGCTTTACTAGTGCTCATCATGCTTTTCTTAGGATGGGTGTTTCCAACTTGTTTGTCGACTTGACAAGAGCTACAAAGTGTATCCTTCTCAAACACATCTTTCAAGCCTCTAACCAAGTCATGCTTAACCAATCTATTCAATTATTTCATTCCAACATGACCAAGCCTTCTATGCTATAACCAACCCATGCTAGACTTAGTGAACAAGCATGTAGATAATCTAGCTTCACTAGCATTGAAATCAACCAAGTATAGATTCTTATATCTAAAGTCTTTGAAGATCAAGTTAGAGCCATCTATACTTATGATCTCTACATCATCTACCCCAAATATGTATTTAAATCCAAGATCACACAATTGAGCCACGGATAGCAAATTAAAGTTCAAGCTCTCTACTAGCAACACATTTGATATGCTCATGTCATTAGATATTGTAATCTTACCAAGCCCTTTGATCTTGCCTTTGCCATTGTCACCAAATGTGATACTATCATAACCATCTTGACATTGGTGTTGATTAAGTTGAACATTCTTTACATCACCGGTCATGTGTTGAGTGTACCCACTATCAAGAACCCAATGCCTTCCTCCGGCTTTGTAATTGACCTACAAAAAAGATCAATTCCTTTTAGGTACCCAAACTTACTTGGGTCCTTGAAGGTTAGTCACTAAGCTCTTTGGTACCCAAATGGCTTTCTTCTTTGAGCCCATCCATGGTTTACTAATGAACTTAGCCTTCACACCATTTGTAACCCTTAGTAAGCATATAGCATGAATCAAGCTTTATGAAGGATACATTAGCATTTTTTGCTCTTGTTTTTGCATTCACGCTCCTTATGACCCACTTGCTTGTAACTAGTGTCCAAATCGACCATTGTTCTTCATAAAACTAGTCTTGTGAGGAGCAAAGGCCGCTTTGCCTTTCTTGGGGTTGTAGCCCAATCCCTCTTTATAGAGAGAAGCTCTTTGGCTACCCAAGCACATAAGCAAGTGGTCCTCACCACCATAAGCATTCAGCTAAGGTGTGAGTGAGCTTATTGTCCTCCTTCTTGAGGTCCTCATTCTCAACCACTAGTGAGGCATCACAAGTGAGACAATCACTACTAGATGAGATAGAAGTGGAAGTGCTACAAGAAGGGTTAGTAGGAGCAACAATGATAGGCATATATAGTGATTCATCAATTATATCACAAGTTAAACCTACATTGCAAGTTTCAACATGCTTCTTTTTATTTTGCTCATCAAGCAAAGATGAATGAGCCTTTTCAAGCTTTTTGTGAGCTTTGCTAAGCTTCTCATGGGTTTTCTCTAGCCTCTCATGAGATGCATTGAGCTCATCAAAGGCTTACTTAAGGGCTACTAGTTCCTTACACAAGCATTTGCATTCCCTTCTCTTGATGTCAAAGTGTTCTTTAGCATCTTCTAGCATGTCAAATAGTTCATCTTTAGTGGGTTCATCATTATCACTATCACTCATTTTCATGTTCATGTTCATTTTCATCATCATGTTCTTCATCACTTTCATCATCACAAGATTGTACCTTAGTGGCCTTAGCCATGAAGCATGATGAAGATTCAAAGAGAGAAGGCTTCTCATTTATAGCAATGCTTGCAAGAACCTTCTTCTTGGTGGTCTTGTTATCATCACTATCATCATCATCACTTGAGGAAGCATCACTATCCCAAGTGACTACATATGAACCACCCCTTCTTCTTCTTGAATGTCATCTTGTCTTCTTCTCTTTCTTTTTCTTCTTGTCCTTCTTCTTGTTCTTCTTGTTGTCATTATCATTGTCGCTATTGTATGGGCATTGAGCAACAAGATGATCTTTACTTTCACACTTGAAGCACTTTCTTGACTCTTCTTTGTTCTTGGATGAAGACTTCTTTCTTCTAGCATGATAGC
>NW_027098036.1:0-24562 GCF_019320115.1 Miscanthus floridulus | reverse complement strand
TTTCAAACAAAACCTAAATCATTAAAGGTTACTATTTGCTTTTATGAATTAATTATTTAATTCAAAATTATGAAATAAATCAACTTATTCTAATTGACCTCAAAATTTTTATAAATGTTCATTACGTGATAACTAAGTGGCAAAACAAATTTCATAATTTTTGGATAAATAAATAAGCCTAGAAAAATCATGGAAATCCATTTATTAATAAATTGAGCAATTTTTATCACATTCAAAAATTACTGAAAAACATTATTTCATATTTTTCTTAAATAATATACATCACAGAGAAGTCACACAAAAATTTTCATAATTTTTGGAGCTCTAAATAAATCTACACAAAAATAACAAATTACATCACTATTCATTCAAATCTGAAAATAGAAAAATCCATTTGAACGCTGAGTCACTGACAACGGGTCCCACCTGTCATCCCTAACCTCGCGCGTTTGACCACGATGGCGACGGCGCTGATCGGCGTAAACTCGTCGACGGTGAGTCCAACGGCGACGGCCAAAGTACTAAAATGATCACCAAGACTAGGCGCGTCGATTGACGTCCCTATCAGCACTGATTACGTCCCTATATTAGCTCGTCGTCGGCCATGGCGGACGCGGTGGCACGGCAGTGCTACGCCGGTGGCGTGCAATCGGTAGAGCTCAAACAAGGGATCTAGGAAGCACTAGTGGCTCACCCCGAACGCGTTGAAGCAAGGAGCGAGGTCGGAGGAGCAACGGAGAGGTGGATCGACGTTCCGAGCAAGCACGGCGGAGCAGATCGTCGTCGGTGGCGATGTTCCGAGAGCTGTGGTGGTCAAAATGAGAAATCAATGGGTCATGGAGGACTACAGCATCATGGCAAAGCTGAAACAAGACTCAGCAGGGGTAGAGGATCACTGTAACACGCTGGCCATGGCGAAGCGCTCGCGACGGGGACGCTGCCGACCGCGAGGAAGAAGAGCGCGCACCGTGAGTTTCCGGTGAAGACAAGCCACAAGGACTGGTTTGTTGGACGCGCAAGGAACTAGCAGAGCTGGAACATGCTTTGCTGCGATGGCGCGGGTGCTGGTTCAACGGCAAAAGCTCAATGGAGCTATGGCAACGGCGCCGGGAAAACAGAGGAAGGGAAACGGCGAAGAACGGCGATGGCTTAGGCCTTAAGGAGCGGCCAGAAGCACAAGGAAGCCACGCAGGAGCCTTTCCCACGCCAGCGCGAAGCCAAGGACGTCCACGCGTGCATCTAGAAGCGAACCGAAGGTCGCCGGCGGTGTAGCTACGGCGGTGAACACTGTTCACAGTATTTACAAGTTTGCCATTCACCAAAATTCACAAATTACTCTCAAATTTTTATAACAACTCAAAAATCTCCAAAAACAAAAGTTGTTCAAAATCAAAAGTTCTACAACTTTGCTTTTATAACCAACTCCTAATTTGGGCTAGATTTTGAAATGAACTTTTGAATTCAAATGGGGAAATTTAACGAATTACGCCTTTTTGAATTACTCCAATTTTTTCTAAACAACTTGAAAAACTCCAAAAACAAACTTTGTATAACATGTCAAGCTCTACACTTTTGCTTTTAGGCTCAACCCCAAAATATGCTTAGATTTTGAAATGGATTTTCAGGGTAGGGTTTAAATACTGAAAATCAGGGTTTTCTGGAAAATTCAAATCCAAACCAAATTTTGACATGATTCAAACAATTCAATTCAACACTCATAACACAAATGTAAACTTGTTTTAGTGAATGCATATCCAAGTTTGCAATATGAACAATTACCTTGCAATGCATATGATGACATGTCATGTTTTTAATATTTAAACACCCGGGGTGTTACAACTTCGCCGCCTCCAACAACGCAGCCGAGTACGAAGCCCTCGTCAACGGCTTGTAGATCGCCATCGAACTTGGAGTATGGCATCTCGACATCCAGGGTGACTCGCAGCTCATCGTTGATCAAGTCATGAAGGAGTCAAACTGCCTCGACCCCAAAATGGAGGCATACTGCAAGTTGGTACGTCGCCTAGAAGACAAGTTCGATGGTCTCGAACTCAACCACATCGCGCGGAAATACAACAAGGCCATGAATGAACTGGCAAAGATGGCCTCGACATGGGCTCCGGTCCCCCCGAATGTCTTTGCTAGGGACCTCCACAAGCCTTCCATTGACTATGCCTTGGCAGCGGAAGAGGGCCCATCGGCCGAACCCACCTCGGGGCTCGACGCCCCCTCTGCCGCCGAGACTCCTTCGGCCGAGCCTGAGGTCATGGAAGTCGACAAGGAGCCTCCCCAGACTGACCAGGACATGGACTAGCGAGTCCTGTTCCTTGATTGGCTCGGTCAAGGAGAGCTTCCTAGTGATAGGACCAAAGCCCGACGGCTTGCGCGACAAGCCAAAACTTACATCCTCTACAACGGCGAATTATACAGGCGAAGTCCATCCGGTGTCCTCCAACGATGCATCACCGCCGAGGCAGGCTAAGCCCTACTTTGGGACTTGCACATGGGGGCCTGCAGGCACCATGCAATGCCTCGGACGCTCGTCAGAAACGCCTTTCGCCAAGGGTTCTACTGGCCGACGGCGGTTGCCGACACCACCAAGTTAGTACGCTCCTCCGAGGGATGCCAGTACTATGTGCGGCAGACGCAGCTCCCAGTCCAGGCTCTCCAAACCATCCCCATTACATGGCCGTTTGCTGTGTGGGGGCTTGACATGGTCGGGCCTCTGCAAAAGGCCCCCAGGGGCTACACCCATCTACTGGTAGCAATCGATAAGTTCTCTAAATGAATTGAGGCTCGTCCGATCAATCAAATCAAATCCGAGCAAGCAGTGCTATTCTTCACTGACATCATCCACAGGTTTAGGGTCCCAAATACCATCATCACCGACAACAGGACGTAGTTCACCGGCCAAAAATTCCTAACATTCTATGACGACAACCACATCCATGTGGCCTGGTCGGCCGTAGGACACCCAAGGACAAACGGCCAAGTAGAACATGCCAACGGCATGATCCTACAAGGCCTCAAGCCAAGAATTTACAACCGATTGAAGAAGTTTGGCAAGAAATGGCTCGCCGAACTCCCATCAGTCATCTAGAGCCTGAGGAACACACCAAGCCGAGCCACGGGGTTCACACCTTTCTTCCTAGTCTATGGAGCCAAGGCTATCCTCCCCACTAACTTGGAATATTGTTCCCCGAGGCTACAGGCCTACAATGAGCAAAGCAACTGCACCACCCACGAGGACACCCTCGACCAACTAGAGGAAGCCCAAGACGTCACGCTACTGCATTCGGCCAAGTACCAGCAAGCCCTACGGCGCTATCAGGCCTAGCACATTCGAAGCCGAGACTTGAAGGTAGGCGACCTAGTGTTGAGGCTAGGACAGAGCAATAAGGGCCGCCATAAGCTGACCCCACCGTGGGAAGGACCGTACATCATTGCCCAAGTGTTGAAGCCCAGGACCTACAAGCTAGCCAACGAGAAGGGCGAAATCCTCACCAACGCTTGGAACATAGAACAGCTACGTCGCTTTTACCCTTAAATTTCCAAGCATTGTATATATTGTTTCTCGAAATACAATTGAGAAGCGTTCTTTAGTTGTTCTAATTTTTCGAGAAACCCCCCCGAGTCCATCACGGGTCTCGGCAATACGATAACACTATAAGGGAGACTCGGCTCTGCCTCTGTAGAACTAAGCCTCCCTCAGGGGCTAGATGGGGGACTCCCCCCTAAGTTCCATGCATCATTTTTAGTCATTTTTTGAAAAAAATTCCTACGCCAAACTCTCTAGCACGCTCTAACAAATCGGTTGTAAAAAAACCCAAGGACCGAAAAGTATGTTCCAGGGATAGAAGGCCGGTAGAGTCACAAGACAGCCTACGCCCCTGGGCTATGGCACTCCCTCACCACCTTTCGCCTAAGGGGTGGCTTAGGTTCCAAAGAGGTTTTTTGCAAAAGAAATCTGATCAGAGACAACAGAGGGCAGAGGCTTAGAAATACAAGAAAAACGATTAAGAAACACGAGTACTTTAAGAAGAGGCCTCGACGGCCACAAGTGTTACGATACAAAGTTAATCCCTATTCTATTTACATGGCCTCTAGGGCCTAGGTCAAGGCTCAGGGCCTCCAGCATCGGCAGACGGCGGGGGAGGGACCACCTCCTCTTCAAACAGCTTTGCCAGCGCCATGCTGAGACCCTCCACCACCTCCATTAGCTTCATGACTACCTCATCAGCCTCCTCGTCATCGTCGGGTAGGACATAGCCATCGCTGATGGCTTGGAGGTCAACGCCGATGTAGTGTGAGGCAATGACAGCCAGCGCGTACTTGACACCCATGTGCAGCACTCCTCGGAGCCGCTCATGCACTTGGCCGCTCAGCATAATTAGATGGCTCCCAAGGGAGCTGCCTGACTGAACCCCCTCGACCTCTAGGGCCTCGTAGGCGGTATAGGCGGCACCTTTCAGTGCATCATGCTCCTTGATCTCGATCTCGAGCACCGCCTGCACTACGACAAAAGCCTCAGCTGCCCGGGTGACCTCTGCCTCCAACTCTGCGCCAAAGGAAATGGAGTGAGGTTGAGTGCAAAGGAAAACAAGCCAAAAAGGGACGGAAGCTTGTGAGACTCACCCTTGGCCTTCTGCTCCCAGCGTCGGGCCTCAACCCGAGAGGCCTCGGCTTTCTCTCCCCAGCGCTAGGCCTCGACCCGGGAAGCCTCAGCCTTTTCCTTTAGGCGCTGGGCCTCGACCCGAGAAGCCTCAGCCACCCTTGAAGCCTCTCTCCCCAGCTCTACATTACACTAGGGAGTTAGGAGGCGAACACAAGAAAAGCGAATAAAACGAGGGGAATAGGACTCACCCTCGGCCTTTCCCCTCCAGACCATAGCCTCGGTTCGGGAGGCCTCAACCACCGTAAGGGCCTCATCCAAGGCACCTTTCATCAGCTGGTGCGCACTCTGCTCCACTCCCAGCTGCCCAGCAAGGACCTTGCCCGAGGTCATCGGTTCTTTGGCCCAGGACCTGAAGGCATCCCGATCACCAGCGACGCGGGTCAGCTCCTCCTCTGACTCCTTGACCCACGCTGCTAAAGGGGTGACCTGCTCCTAGGCCATGGCCACCTCAACCTTCACATCAGCACAACGAAGATGAAGGTCCTCTACCTCCGCGCTCCATGCTGCCAGAAGCTCATTGGCGCCCGCAAGCAGGCCCTTTTGCCGCTGGAGTTGGTCCCAGACGTCCCTCTCCCACCAGAGAAAGACCGACTTCCCAAGGGACCGGGTCTCGAGCTCCTAGGGAAGTAGAACAGGGGTCATTCACTACAAGAAAACTCAGAAAAAGACAACACTGCACGAGAAAAGAAAGCGCAAACCTAGGCGACTCCGGGCAGATCGTCGGCCACCATGGACAGCGCCGTCCATAGTGACCGCTCCGCCAGCTGGTGGTATTGCTCGAAGGTGTCCCAGCGCCCGCCCTTGGCCGTGTCCTCGAGGGTGAATAGAGGCTCCCCCTCAGGGTTGTCCCGACTCTACCACAGGACACGCGGGTGATCCCACCCATGGGGCTCGAGTCGTACTTGCACGAGGGCCGAGTTTCCCTCGCCCAAGGTCAAAACCGGCTGTTCCACGGCACCGGCCACCTCGGCGTCGACCACCTCCTGCGCTTATTTTAATAGAAAGAAATGCAAAAATGATTAGAAAGTAAAATTATTCAATCTTTTTTTGTATTTTAATAAATATTTTTTTGGGACATATCATCGGAGGAGATCGGATGGACCTCCACCTCCCAGGCGCCCTCCCGCGACGACGGTGGGCCTTGAACCAAGGGTGCCACCGAGGCCTCCGCTGCCTTCATCTCCACTTCTTGGGCTGATAGCCTCACCGCAATCACATCAGCCTCGGTAGTCCCAGGGGCTCCGGCCTCCGCCATCATGGCCTCGGTGGTCCCGGGGGCTCCGACCTCCGCCATTGTGGCCTCGGTGGTCGTGGGGGCCCCGGCCACCGCCGCTGCGGCCTCGACGGTCTTAGGCGCCCTAGCCTCCGTCGCCTTGGCCTCCGAGACCTCAGGGACCCCAATCTTGGTGGCCTCAGCAACTGAGGGCACCTCGGCCCCATCTGACTCACGGGCCTCACCATCGTGGGGCGGAGGCGCTCCCTCCCCCGTCTATGTCGGGGCCACCTTGGTAGCCCCTCCTTAGGTGGTCGGCTCCTTCGGGTCGGCCCTCGCTGATGCCGCGCCACGTTGTAGGGCGGCTTGCGCCTCTGCCACCCAGTGGGCAGTGGAGTCGGGGTTCACCTTGAGCGCCTTAAGGGGCGCCAAGGTAGGCACCTCCGTAGGTCGCTTCCGACTAAGGACAAAACACTTACAGGGTCAGCACAAGACAAAAGAACAAACGGAAAACGCTGTGGCTCCACCAAAAATACGCTTACCTCGAGCGGGGCTGCAACCGCTTCGGCACGGCGACCCTCATCTACAAAGGCGGTGGCGGTGGCAGAGGCATGGCCTCTGTATCCGTCAGCGCCGACCGGTCCTCGATGGACCTCAGCGCCCCCTCGGTCCTCTACGGGGGCAGTTATGTCGCCCCCGCCGCCACCTGTTCCACCGCTGCCGTCGAGCCCACTGGGCTGACGGCATGCTTTTCCAGCGCCCATGCCTCGGGTGTGTTGGCCTCGGCCCCGAGGCAGGCAATCGCCGACCCCGGGGTAGCTCCTCTTCCTCCTCCTGGGAGTGCTGGGCTGCTTGTCAACGCCCTAGGCATTGTCTCCTCAATGTCAGGGAGATGGTCCAGGGGACCCCACCCCATCTTGCCCTCATCATCTCCATCCAAGGCATCCATCGATAGCGACGGCGATGGGGACTCCTCCAATGGGAGACCGTCCTTCCTTTGCTACCGGCGGCGCTTATCCAGTTCCTCACGCGCAAGGATCTTCTTCGTGCGCTTCGCCACCTTGGCGTTCTTCCGCCTTTTTTGTGCCTCGGCGTGTGCTTGGTTGACCGCCCGCCGCCTCACATCCTCGAGAACGGGCGGCGGGGAGGCTCGCACGTCCCTCATCCCCTATAGGAACGGCGAACACGGATAAGGGAACAAGAAACAATGAGAAATGGGGAGGCCCTAGGGGCTACAGTGGCACGTGACTTACTAGAGAGAGGAACCCCCACGACGGGCGCATCGTGAAGGGCATCAGGCCACTGCCCCTCAGCTTCGCCTCCACCGTCTCCCTCACCCGGCGAAGAATTTCCTCTTCAGAAAGGGCAGAGGCAGACATCCGGATGCCCTCGATCGGCCCATTCGGCCTCATCTCGAACAGGCGCCGCCATCGAGCCATCAGCGGCAGCACCCTCTGGTAGTGGAAGGTGGCCACGACCACAGCCATAGTAAGGCTATGGTCTCACAACCTCTCCAGCCCCTCTAGGAGCGGCTGTAGCTTGGGTTGATCCTCCCTCGGGACGCCATACTTCCACCTCTCCGGGTAGCTCCCTATGATTCGCCTAGTGTCGGGGGGAAGTCCACCGTCGTCATTACGAAGATAGAACCAGCTCGTGTACCCAGTGATTGGTTGATGCGAGCCGGGCCAGTATGTAGAGGTGCTGACTGTCCTGGTGCACTTGGAGAGTGCAGCCACCGGCCCTCACCGCCTTCCTCGTGCCCGACGTGCCCATCGGCTTGGTGGTGTGCCCCGCTCGGAAGAGGTGGAGCCATAGCTCCCAATGGGGAGCAATCCCTAGATACCACTTGCAGACAGCAATGAAGATGGCCACCTACGCGATGGAATTGGGGTTGAAGTTGTGGAGCTCCACGCCGTAGTAGTGTGGGAGCCCGCATGAACTGATCCGCTGGAAGGCCGAGGCTGCGCTCATGAAAAGACACGAAGCTCATGACGTAACCATCATGAGGCCTCGGCTCTGGCTCGCTAGACGGAGCGATCCACTTTGGCCTGTTGGGGTCGGTAACCGGATGAAGAAGTCCGCCATCGACGAGTGACTGAAGCATCTCCACGGTGACGTCAGATGGACCCCAAGGGTCCGCCTCAATGACAATGATGTCACCGGCCATGAGTGCGATGGAGGGTTCAACTATGGTAGTGAGTCTCTCTCCCCCTCTCTCTCTCTCCACCTCACCTCTCTCCCTTCTTCCTCCCGAGGCTCTATGCTCTAGCAACAGCTCAAAGGGCGGTAGAGCTGATGCAGGAAAGGTAAGGAGGGGAGGGGCAAAGCTCGTTGCGTATTTATGCAGGATGAAGGCGAAACGGACGGGTGATGAAACCAGAGAAGATTCCCTCAGATCCAGCGTGGTTAATCCTGATCCGATTTTACCGCCCACGAGCCCACCTTTTCCTCATTAATCGCGGGAACAATTATGTCCCATCCACTAACACCACGTCATATCCCATCGCTGCAGCGGCAGGCATCATTCTGCCTCCTCGAGAAAATCACCTCAAAAGGCGCGCCAGCCGTTGTCGAGCCGAAGGGGGAGATATCCCCCCACCCTATTCCTTTCAGACGAAGGAACTAGGCACCGAGCCCATTACGGTCTAGGGGTTCGAAGGCTAGGCACCTAGGGGTTTCGACAGCCACCCAAGGGCAACAGAGTCAGGGACGACCATGGGCAAGCCCATACGGGGCCAAGACCTAAGCAAGCGAAACGCTTGGGACGCCCAAAGTTGTGTCCGAGACCAGCAGGGAGGTCTCCAAATGGGATCCCACCGTAGGGAGGCGCCGAGCCACCGGGGCCCAGCGAACGGCCCTGACACCCACTAGAGAAACCCTCTGGTACTCTTGGAGTGCGTCTCTGGACCACTAGCCGACCCCCAACAAATGGGGCATGGGCCTCCATTCAGACTTACCCGATAATAGCTCACCGGAAGTGCCACCGCTCATGCCCACCGAGGGTAGCCTGGCACATTCCACCCCTCCTTCCGAGCGAAAAGGAAGTGCGAGGGTCATACAAAAAGCCAGGGGAACCCCCGATGGTCCTCTTGCTCCATGCAGAGGCTAAGGGGCTCTTCCTGCAACCTTGCCGAGACCCAACGACCCTAGCTCGCACTCGAGGGGGCTTGGCAAAACAACCCCTCCTTCCGAGCGAAAAGGAAGCATGAGGGTTGTACAAAAAGCCAGGGGAACTCCTGACAGCCCTCTCGCTCCATGCAGAGGCTAGGGGGCTCTTCCTGCAGATATGCCAAGACCCCGCGACCTAGGCTCGCACCCAAGGGGGGCTCGGCAAACAAACCCTCATGCGCGAGGGGCGTACAAAAAGCTAGGGGAACTCCTGATCGCCCTCTCGCTCCATGCAGAGGCTCGGGGGCTCTTCTTGCAACCTTGCCGAGACCCAGCGACCTAGGCTCGCACACGAGTGGGCTCGACAAACAACCCCTCTGTCTGAACGAAAAGGATGTGTGAGGGTCGAACGAAAAAGTCAGGGGGACCCCTGACTGCCCTCTCACTCCATGCGGAGGCTCGGGGGCTCCTCCTGCACCCAAGACAAAAACAAGCGACCTAAGCCCGTGCTGGAAGATTCGAAAAAAACGCGATAAAGGGCATCGAGCCCGTTACAGTCCAGGGGTTCAAAGGCTAGGCCCCCAAGGGTTTCGATAGCCGCCCCAGGGCAATAGAGTCAGGGATGACTATGGGCGAGCCCACGTACGGCCAAGGCCTGAGCAAACGATCGCTCGGGACATCCTAAGTCATGTCCGAGACCGACAGGGAGGTCTCCGAATGGGATCCCACCGTAGGGAGGCACCGAGCCACTGGGGCCCAGCGAATGGCCCCGGCACCCACTAGAGAAACCCTCTAGTACTCTTGGAGTGCGTCTCTAGACCGCTAGCCGACCCCTAGCGAACGGGGCACGGGCCTCTACTTGGACTTACCTGATAACAGCTCACCGGAAATGTCACCGCTTGCGCCCACCGAGGGTAGCCTGGCATATTCCACCCCTCCTTCCGAGCGAAAAGGAAGCGCGAGGGTCGCACAAAAAGTCAGAGGAACCCCTGATCACCCTCACTCCGCGTAGAGGCTCAGGGGCTCTTCCTGCGACCTTGCCGAAACCCCGCGACCCAAACTCGCACTTGTGAGCTCAGCAAAAAATGATAAAATCTCTCGCTCAGCATGAGAAAAAGACCCTAGAGGAATGAATCCACTCCCCTAGGGCCTCGGGGGCTACACCCGGCGGGTGCGCTTGTGCGCACCCACCAAGGCCTCGAAGTACGAAACACTATCCTGCCAGGAGCTACCGCAAGTCGAGCCTCGTCAAAACCTCAAGAAGAGCGCTCATGCTCTTCCTAAGGCTCGGGGGCTACTGTCGGGTACCATAAAATGGGGTACCCCAAGCGTATACCAAAAGAATCACTTAGACCCCATCGAAAACAAAGCCAAAAGGCAAGCCATAGGTTAAACCCGGGCCTTGTCCGAGGCCACCGGTTCTCTGCCTCGCCCGAGGCCTCGCACGGGAGGCCTCGATGGCCTACCAAATCTCCATCTCGCACGAGGCCTCACACGGGAGGCCTCGACGAGGAACTAATTTTTCATCTCGCCCGAGGCCCCACGCGTACAGCCTTGAACGAGACAGCGATTCTCTGTATCGCTCGAGGCCGGCTCAGCAATAATCCGTCGCTCCTGCCTCGACCAGTATTCCCGACAACACGTCGCGTCCCATTAATGCGTCAACCACTCCCATAATCTCAGCCAGACGATGGCTCGACATCGTGGAGTGGCCGATGGGACAAGAAGTCGCATCAACGCCATACCGACTAGGACGGGTCACGGCTGGGATTACCGGCCACTGTGCTCTGGTGCTGCACTACACTATGCCACGCATCCCTCCGCCCCGGAGACAACATGGCATGGGGAGTCTAGTACGGGTCACCATAGCCTCAGAATCAGCGTACGAGACCAACTGTTCCCTCCAAGCCTCGGTAATCTACATCGGGGTCTCGGCAACCTCGGGATTCACATCTGCCAAAACCCCCACGATGGCTCGGCCTCGGCACCAACTGAGCCTCGGCTTCTCGTGCGGTCAACACACAGTGACCAGTACTCCGACCGCCACGCCCACTTCGATATAACACTAGAGCTCCCACGACGCACAGGATCGGATGTGACTGGCGTGTCGCCCCAGTACTTCAAGGATGAGACCACTCCATCGCCCACGCCGCCATAGTAACAGGCTACAGGGCTCGGACATGCCACCTCCGTCCGCACGACGTCGTATAGCTAGCAAATGTATTACCCTTGTCTCCCCTTCAACTATAAAAGGGAGAGACCTGGGCCGTTTCTAGGAGAGGGACGATTAGGCCTAGACCCGTGCGACGAACTTGAGCAAAACCACATGGACGAACACACAGGCTCTCCACGGCTTGAGATCAACATCTCAAGCAACCCACGCCGCACCACGTAGAGACTTGGGACTAGCTCCCTCTCTCACCCTGCTTGTAACCCGCTACTACGAGCATTTCGGTGCAAGGAATACAAGATCAATCTCTCAAACTGGATGTAGGGTATCCATTACCCGAACCAGTATAAACCTTGTGTCTCTTTACATCACCATCCAGGATTGGGAACACGCAATACAAATTTACTAGTCGATTGAGGACCGCCGGTCCAAAACACCGACATCGCGAGACGAACGTTTTGAGCCTAATTAGTCTATGATTGAACACTAATTGCCAAATAAAAATGAAAGTGTTATAGTAGCCAAATTGCCAAATTTCATGAACTAAACAGGGCTGCCATAACTAAACAATGGGCCAGCCGGTACCGGTAGGTGTGTCATGTTTGTGCGGTGTTGTCAGCTACGACGTCCAGCTATAGGCTCGGTTCGGCTTACCCTATATTTGGCTTGTTTGGCTTCTTTTTTCAGCCAGAACAGTGTTTTTCTCTCACAACAATTCAACTAGAACAGTGTTTTTCAGCCAGTTTCAACCAAGTTTCAAACCAGCGAACAAGGCCATAGTGTCCTAAGATGTTTTTGTCTTTTCTTTGTACTTATGGATTTGAGCGCACGTTAATAATAGAGCACATTAATCAACATAATAACATTTGAAGTACATGACAATATTTAAATTACATGACGACAAACTAAATAACATAGAATATGCCCTAGGTACGTTCATACTTAAAGTGCATTACATGACAACACAATGCAAAGTCCAAAATTAGACAACATTGTTCATGAATAAACCATAGAACTAGCAAGTCATGAAGACTATTGAGTGCAACGAGGCCACTTTTCCTTTCTCTGGGCATCGGAATTCTCCTCCATCGCTGCCTTCACTCGGAGCGCATGCTCAAGCTTCCTCTCCCTCTCCTCCCTGTACGAAGCAACACGCCTCCTTTCCTCCTCTTTCTTGTGCTCCTTTTCTAGAGCCTCCTCTCTGCGTCTCTTCTCCATCATCGCCTTGTCCTCTGCCTTCCACCGTAACAGTTCCTTACATCCACTCCTTGTCTTCCGACTTGATTTCAGTGTCGACCCACTGCTCAAAATCACAGAGCGGTGGAGGGATCTGCAACAAATGCAATTGTTATAAAACAAATAAATCATGCAAGACTTTATTTGACACAAAATAAATATTAAACAACATCAATTTCTCACCATCTTGTTAATGCGGCGCTGACGAAGTGTAGGCTCAAACGCAAAATTGGCATACATCCAATGCCTTTGCCTATACGTGTCATCTTTATCAGACTTGGCTACCTTGCAAGGATCGCCGCAAAAGCACATGGGCACTAGAACACCACTAGGTAGAGGCAACGGGTCGAATGCATTTCCGGTCACCCGGCCATAACTACAATTAAACCAAATTTGTTCTAAGAACCGAAAGCAATGAACATTAAACCATAAACCTAGGGGTTTTTAATTTGTTGCACATAAATGAAAACATAATATAACACGATGATAAGAGATTACCTTGGCTTACTAGCTTTACCACGCCTTGGCATCCTACCGTTACATAATACAAAAAATAAAAAATCACTTCAAACATTAGGTAATAACGTATCTAGGGTTGCAAAATAGACGTAATATATACCAAATCAATGCATAAAAAATAATAAGGGGAGAGAGGATACCTTGCTCGCGAAGATGTATGGATCAAATCCAAGTATCCAAGGTTAAATTCGTCGATTCAAGAGATTGGGCGGGTTATGGAGAGGAAGAAACCGAGAGGGAGGAGAAAGAAATAAGAGCAGCCTAGGCAAGGGAAACTTGGCCGTGGGTTTTGAATCCATGCCCGGTGCCAGAATACATGGCTCCGAGGTCGACGCCAAGATCTGTGGCACTGAGCTCGGCATCAAGATCTATGGCGCCGACCTTGGCGCCATGTGTTCTAGCGCCGAGGTACCGGCCACGTCAATGCTACCTAGGATGCCCTGCTGTGCATGGCCAGGCACCTCGGAGCCAAGATCTATGGCGCCGAGACGTGTTACCTCGGCGCCATGAGTCTTGACGTCGACCCTCGGGGTCCAAAGATAAGTTTACGTCTCCTAGGAGGCTAAACGTAAATTTTCTTAAAAAAGACTAAATTGTAAAAAATTGGACCCTTGAAGGCATAAGAGAACTACATGCATGCCCAGCTGCCGACGTAGCAAGATTGATATGTATTAAAGTATCTTCAGTTTTGGAAGATTGAAGCGAACACATCAAGATTCAAGAACCAAATCAATATTAGATTTAACGTAGCTTGGCCCATATTTTATTTAATGAAATCAAATAAAACATAAGTCCATATTTAATGCTACGGTGCAATATAGTTTTAGTTCCCTATAAGATTTTTACTACATGTTGACTCAATTAAATAGGTGGAGTTAAATAGGTGGACTAGGTATGCTCCTGGTGAGAAGTTGAGCGAGGCTATAAACATGCCACATGCGCGTCGCCGAGTCGTGTGCGTGCACGGCCACTAACTACGTACTCCACAACGTGATGTGGTGTGGGCCAGGCTTGGTTTTGTCACTCAGGCCGGTTGATGGAGGTAGTATCAGGATTTAGTGCGTGGTCAGTTTCAAGGAGTAACCGCGGGAGTTTTGGGATTGAGTGCGTGGTCCGTTCACGGAGTAATCGCAATCACGGGAGGCTGATTGATGACTGATTGATGGAGGTATTACCGGGATTGAGTGCAAGTTTCAGGATTGAGTGCGTGGTCAGTTTCACAAAGGGCCTGATTAGATTCCAAAAAATTTTGCGCAGTACTCGTCACATCGAATCTTGTGACACATGCATGGACTATTAAATGTAGACGAAAAAAAACTAATTGCATAGTTAGGTGAGAAATCGCGAGACGAAACTTTTAAACCTAATTAGTCTATAATTAGACACTAATTGCTAAATACAAACGAAAGTGCTACAGTGTCCAAAATCCAAAAAATTTTGGATCTAAACAGGGCCAAAGCAAACACAATCGCGAGAGGCTGATTGATGGAGGTATTACTGGGAATGAGTGCGTGGTCGATTTCATAATCATGGGAGCATGATTGATGACCGATTGATGGAGGTATTACTGGGATTGAATGCGTGTTCCATTTCACATAGTAATCACGAGAGTTTCGGGATTGAGTGCGTGGTCGGTTTCACGGAGTAATCGCCACCGTGGCAGTTTCAAGTGCCCGTTCCCAAAATTTTGCAAAATTTTTTAAGATTTCCTGTCACATCGAATCTTTGGACGCATATATGAAGCATTAAATATAAATAAAAAATAAAACTAATTACACAGTTTAGACGAAATTCACGAGACGGGTCTTTTAAGCCTAATTAGACTATGATTGGACACTAATTGCTAAATAACAACGAAAGTGCTACAGTACCATTTCCCAAAAAATTTCGCCAACTAAACAAGGCCCAATATTGAGTGCGTGGTTGGTTTTACGGAGTAATCAAGGGAGTTTCTGTTTCTACTTGGAACCACGCTCGCGTCCGCAACACTTGCTCGGGTGTGCCGTATTGAGGTGTCCACCCATATTGAGGATCGGAAGAGTAGGCCTCCGGAACCACGCCCGTGTCCACGACACTTGCTCGGGTGTGCCAGGCTGTAACAGTCCTGAAAATTCCAGAGCCAAAAAAATCCCTACTTTCAAAAACTTTTTCAAAAACCTTACATGGTGAATGTACGTACTAGGAAACCAACCCTCGATGCACTAGGTGAACCCAACTAGATGTTTGAGCATGCACAGTAACACCAACTCGTGAGTTGCTTCTCATTGGATCTTATGATTTGTTAATAAATTGATTAATCACCTCCTGTAATAAAGTTGTCTAGTGTGTGTGGGCTTAAGGCCCTAGTGTGGCAAACCCCCTTAGTATGACCTAGTGGACCCACCCTAAGGGTGTGTGCATGTATGGGCTTACATGTATACAAGTTGGACTTAGGAAATTAGAAATTATTAGAATTAAAGAAGATTAGAAATTAGAAAGTGTCAGTGTAGAAAGTGACAACTAGTAAATATTTATAGTTTTGCTGTACGTTGTGATCGGAGGTGGCCTAGCACTCAATGACATAGGATTTATACTGGTTCAGGCAACGTGCCCTACGTCTAGTCGGGGTCGGTCGGCGACTTTATTCCTGAGCCCAGATGCTCAAAGTCTGTAGTGGGGGTACAAACGAGAAGGAGGAAGAAGGGGGTGTACAAGAGGTTCGGTCGGCTCTGACCGGAAGGGTCACGGTCGGAACTTGGCGGTCCTGTGGTTGGGAGCGTTGATGTCGATCTAGTGAGTCTGGGCTTGAAGAATCGATCTCCCCTGGTTGGAGGGAGCGCATCCCCTTTTATAGATGAAGGGGATGGCTCTTACAGGTGAGAGGGAGAGAGTACAAATATTTCTAAGTATTGCTGCCTACGGTGATGAAAACTGGATAATGGTTGGAGCCCCCCAATACTATCGATGTCACTGTAGGATGCCAGATGTGTACGGAAGGTCGAGCTATCTTCTTTAGGAAGGATGACGCCGGTACCTGCAGAATACTTCTGGATATCTAGTGACATGTGATGAGTTGTGCTATGTTCACCCGGTATGGCAAATCCTAGAGCCCATACCGCAATCAGTGTCTAGAGACACGCGGAGGGGGTTTACCATATGGGAGTTTCTAGCGGCCCCTACAATACTTTGTGTCAGGGTGGCTGCAGAGCACTGTTTCGTGCAGGGTATGGTCCCTGGTACAGTGGTGTTGACTTATGATCCATGCCTTGCCTTTCTCTGCACGCCTTCTGGTTCTTTCCGAGCGGGCGTCCCTAGTCGGATGGTCCCCAGTCGGTTCTGGCGCGCCAGTCAGAGAATAGTGATGGTGGTGTTTTTCTATGAATCCCGGTCGGAGACACGGGGTCGGAGTCAGAGGCGGTCCTCAGGTTAGGCTTTCCGAGCGGAGGCCATGTGGAGGCAGCCGGGGCCTGACGCTAGCGCTCCGATCGGAGAGGCCGTTCGGAGCTGGCCTGAGCCTGAGCTAGCGCTCCGGTCGGAGAGATGAGCCGAAGGCGGCCTAGGCCTGAAGCGAGTGCTCTGGTCTGTTGGTTTTAGACTTTTGGGCCGGTCCAGAAGAAAGAAAGGCCGTTTTCTTAGGCTGAGCCCTGGCGTGGAAGCCGGTCCCCGAGGGACCCTGAGTTTATGAACCCGACAGGAGCCCCTGAGCCCTCGGGTGATTCGGACAGAATCATTTGGGGGGTTTTTGTCTTGCCGGTGGGTGCGCGCGAGCGCACCCGCGCGTGTAGCTCCTGAGCCCCAGGTGGTTCAGGCTGAACCAATTGGGGGTGTTGTCTCAGCAGGCGTTTATGCATGTTTTTTAGTTTGAGACGGAATTTTGTTTAACCATGGCGTCATTGTGCAGCCGAGGTGTTTTTAAGCACGGGGATTGGTTTGAGACAGAACTTAATGATCCCGGTGTCAGTGCGCACCAGGGATCGGATGAGGAAGTTTTTAGTTTTTGAAACAAGCCCTGGCGTCGGTGTGCGCCATGAACAGAAATAACTTAGTTTCGGATGCAACAGAGTTCGATCTTTGGCGTCGGTGCACGCCATGGGATCGGGTAAGGTGGAGTCGCGAGTAGACCCAGGCATCGGTGCTCACCGTGGATCAAAAGAGTTAGTTTTAGTTAGTGAAGCCGTCTGAAGCCGTTATGCGAGTTAAGGAGTCACGGTCCCAAGCCGTAGCCGGATGTCGCCTATCCCGTCAACGCGAATTAAGGAGTCACGGTCCCAAGCCGTAGCCGGATGTCACCTATCCCGTCGACGCGAGTTAAGGAGTCGTGGTCCCAAGCTGTAGCCAAATGTCGCCTATCCCATCGACGTGAATTCGGAGTCACGGTCCCATGGCGTTTAAACCCCCGAGCCCTATCAGGCCTTCGTGGGGGCTGTGAGTCATTTTTACGCTACCCCATCTGGTTCCTCACAACCAGAGGGGCTGAGTTTCATCGCCTGTCTCGATCGCTCAGGCTCAAAGACTAGCTCAGTGAGCTCGCTAACGGGTGTGATCAAGTGGAATCTAGGTCCATCGTACGTGATGGGGTCAGCATAGCCCTCTTGTGGCATTCCACTACTCCTTTACCTACAGCCCGACGATGCCTAGGTCGTTCCATAGACCGACCTGGGTGGCCTGACGGCCTCCCCTTAGATGGAGATTCTATGGGCTTGGCGAGAGGTTCAGGATCGAACGAGAAGGTTGAGATGACCCGGTTTGCTAGACCGGGCGAAGGCCGCACGGTGCTCATCTACGGTTTTCTCCCCTAGCTCTGTTTGGTTGCTCATATCGAATGAGGCAAGCCACTGCTTTGTGGCACAACACGAAGCGTTTTGGTGCATTTCGCTGCACGTGCGATGCTTAGTTCCCGAGCCCCCAGGCGGTTCATGCCCTAACCGTACAGGGGGTTCAAGCGTATGAGATGAATGCGCGTATGGATGTATGAATGATTTGTAATGAAAATAGAGGGGCTTTGATTGTGTTTTACCTTGAAGACTGGAGCGACGGGGTTCAAAGAGCTCTAGTTAGAAACGCCTGTCCAAGACCTGCGCTTGTCAATCGTGGGTTAGCTCTTGTGTGAACAGTTTTGTATTTAATGAACACATGCTTACCTTGATGACCTGAGAGGCGGGGTTCGGAGAGCTTCAGTTAGAAATGTCTGACTGGGACCCGTGCTCGTCATTTGAGACGGAGTCGGTATGGCCCGCATGGGGCGCCCCTTTGCTTCCTACCTATATCTCAGGTGCTTATCCTGAGTGAATTGATCGACTCAGGAGGCCGATTGATCTCTCCTAGGTGACTCGATCAACTTAGGGAGGTCTGGTGGTCTTTTCTAGTAGAGATTCCTCGCTCTTCCTTCCTTCTTCTTTCTCACCGAGAGTGCCTATACGTTGCGGTGGTTCCTTAGTGAGAGGAAGAGTGAGCGGGGGGGGGGGGAGGACTTATGGATCCTTTTGCAAACCTAGAGCGTGATGTCGGATTGGAGGTGAATGTCACCCTGGTCTTGGCTGAGCCAAATGCCACGTCGTCAGGAAGTGAGCAGCTCGAGCCTTCGTCGGTTGCACCGTCGTCGGATGTCGCCGGGTCGGCCCAGTAGCATGTAAAAATATAATAGTAGTTAGCAAATGTAGGAAGTTTTAAGTTCATAGGGAAGCCCCCATGTAAGACGTTTCATGGTGTGTTTTAATGACTGTAATTGGTTTTTGTTCTTGTGATGGAGTTGCTCTGTTCGGGGAAGCTTGTTCCCTTTCGTTCCTTAGTTTTCCCTTAGCATAATTTTGTTTTAAATTTCTTTCTATCTCATACCTGCCCATTTGTTCCGTAGGTCACAACTTTGTGAGCCCAGGGCGTGGCCCGCGAGGCTCGGCCGGTCATAACCGTAGGAAAAGGCAGGGTGCAATCAGTCAAAATGTTCTAAAGCAAAGTTACGTAAGGTAAAACAAAGGACCGAACTACCCTTTTGTTCAGGTAGGAAGGAGTTTCTTCATACAAAACCAAAAGAGTTCTTAAGGTAAAAACAAAAACAAATGGGTAGTAGAGCCCCCTAGTGGAGCCCCACAAGCGCCCCAAGCCGAAAAGTGTTCGGGTTGGGGTGCTCTTATGGGAGCGTTCGCTAAGTAAAGGTAAGACTGAAACTTAGGAAGAGAAGAAGAGACATAGTCGTTCCAAGGTCGTTAGAGAGAGCGTCATCGTTGTTGTCCTTCAGTTGGTAGGCTTCCGGTTGGATCCTTTCATGCTCTAGTCGTCTGGATCCTTATCCGCTACGCCCTCTTCTTCGGTCGCTGCCTCCTCGCCCTTTTCTTCCCTTGGCCTACCGGCCTACCTCAGCAGGCGCCTAAGGAGCTGGTAGTCCTTGTAGAGATGGTTGACAGGATAGTTGTGGTTGGGGCACAAACCATCTATGAGTTTGTTGAAGTGGTCAGGCAGTCCCTATTAGGGCTGCCTAGGTGCACGATCAGCTGCGGCGATCAATGCGTGTCGTCCGTCCGGCGTCGATCCTTCCTATTCTTTTTGCCCCTCTGAGTGGAGGGGCCTTTGTCTAGATCCACGCGCTTGGGTTTGCCTTTGTCCCGACCTTCGTTGAAGACTGCTCCGACTGCCTCCTTGCCAGAGGCGTGGTTGGTGGCGACGTCGAGTAGATCGCGGGTGGTGCGGGGTTTTAGGCAGCCAAGCTTGTGGATCAGGGACTCATAGTTTGTCCCAGAGAGGAAAGCGCTAATGACATCTACATCAATGACATCAGGGAGGGAGTTACAACATTGGGAAAATCTGTGGATGTAATCCCGTAGGGATTCGCTGGGCTCCTACTGGCAGCTCTTGAGGTCCTAGGAGTTTCCCGGGCAGACGTACATCCTCTAGAAATTCCCGATGAAGACCCTCTTAAGGTCTATCCAGTCGCGGATACTGTCGTGTGGAATGAATTCGAGCCATGACCGAACATGCTCCCCTACGCAAATGGGAAGATTTTGGATGATGAAAAAGTCATCATCCACTCCTCCGGCTCGATAGGCGAGCCGAAAGTCTTCAAGCCAAATACCTGGGTTTGTCTCCCCGGTGTATTTGGTGATGTTGGTGGGAGGCCAGAAACGCTACAGAAACGGTGCTCTCTGGATGCGCCGGCTGAAGGCCCGTGGCCTCAGGCCCTCAGGGCTGGGGCTCCGGTCATCTGGCCGGCGATC
Source organism: Miscanthus floridulus (assembly GCF_019320115.1). Lineage (NCBI taxonomy): Eukaryota > Viridiplantae > Streptophyta > Magnoliopsida > Poales > Poaceae > Miscanthus > Miscanthus floridulus. Next base: position 4,454 of record NW_027098036.1, on the reverse strand, counting down.
ACGCCTGGGGCGTGTCCGCTTCCCTCGATGATTCGGCCAGGGTCCATTTCACCTGCTACCGTATGGCGGACGTTGTTACCGTGTCGGGCTCGACGATGGTTGCTATCAACGGTACAAGCATCCCGGTGCGGTCGGTGTGGAGCAGGCGCCTGGTTGGACCGTGGCGCGGCTGCCACTCCCCGAGCCGAGCCTACCGGCTACGGCGGTGAGCGAACAGATTAATCCGGCTAGTGTGTCCCCATTCCCCCAGTGGGGAGAGAGGGCGAGGGTCGGAGTCGTGATGCAGAGCTTTCCACCTATTGGATGGTGGTGGCCCCTACTAGAACCCAGAGGTTCCGATAGACTGCCCGCTCCTGAGGGTCGACGGGCTCAGAAACACCATGGAGAAGCATTGCTGCAGCAGCGATATTCTGGCCGCCCCGGGCAAATTGTGGGACATCGTTCCCTTCGCTCATGATGTCGTGCTGAACCTAACGAGCGTGACCCCGGGCGCCACTCACTAGGCCAGGCGCGTGGGGCGCAACATGTTGTACCGACGGTGCCGGTGCAGACGACGGCTGATTCTGCCGTCGTTGTCGTAATTCCTCAGCATGTGCTTGCGCGGACGCAAGGGCTCCTGCATGCGGGTCCGGAGGGGTGTGAGTCTGTACAGACTCCGCAACCATCGGTGGTTGTCATGGAGCGTCCGCCATAGCGCACTCCTAGGATGGACAGTGGTGGGGTGCCACGTCACCGATGCTTGAACCGTCGCTCTCACCATCATCATCCGGAAGTTTGTGAGGAATGGCAGGAACGAAGCCCACTACTCCCACGAACTCGGACATGAGGGGGGACGGTGCCAGCATCCTTTGGAGCCCCCGAGCGTAGGCGCCCGCGGAGGACGCAAGGCCATAGGGGAACCGATGACCAAAAGGTGTTGAACGTACAACGTCTTCCCCACGGACGGCGCCAACTGTCGGTGCAGAAAGTGACAACTAGTAAATATTTGTAGTTTTGCTGTACCTTGTGATCGGAGGTGGCCTAGCACTCAATGACACAGGATTTATACTAGTTCAGGCAATGTGCCCTACGTCCAGTTGGGGTCGGTCGGCAACTTTATTCCTGAGCCCAGGTGCTCAAAGTATGTAGTGGGGGTATAAACGAGAAGGAGGAAGAAGGGGGTGTACAAGAGGTTCGGTCGGCTTTGACCGGAAGGGTCGCGGTCAGAACTTGGTGGTCCTATGGTTGGGAGCGTTGATGTCGATCTAGTGAGTCTGGGCTTGAAGAATCGATCTCCCCTGGTTGGAGGGAGCGCATCCCCTTTTATAGATGAAGGGGATGGCTCTTACAGGTGAGAGAGGGAGAGTACAGATATTTCTAAGTCTTGCTGCCTACGGTGATGAAAACTGGATAATGGTTGGAGCCCCCCAATACTATCGATGTCGCTGTAGGATGTCAGATGTGTATGGAAGGTCGAGCTATCTTCTTCTGGAAGGATGACGCCGGTACCTGCAGAATACTTCTGGATGCCTAGTGGCATGTGAGGAGTTGTGCTATGTTCGCACGGTATGGCAAATCCTAGAGCCCATACTGCAATCGGTGTCCAGAGACACATGGAGGGGGCTTACCATATGGGAGTTTCTAGCGGCCCCTACAATACTTTGTGTTAGGGTAGCTGCAGAGCACTGTTTCGTGCATTGTATGGTCCCTGGTACAGTGGTGTTGACTTGTGAGCCATGTCTTGCCTTTCTCTGCATGCCTTCTGGTTCTTTCCGAGCGGGCGTCCCCAATCGGATGGTCCCCAGTCGGTTCTAGCGCGCCAGTCGGAGAATAGTGATGGCAGTGTTTTTCTATGAATCCTGGGTCGAAGACACGGGGTTCAGAGTCGGAGGTCAGCTCCTCGGGTCAGGCTTTCCGAGCGAGGTAGTGCGGAGGTAGCGGGGCCTGACGCTAGCGCTCCGATCGGAGAGGCCGTTCGGAGCCGGCCTGAGCCTAAGCTAGCGCTTCGGTCGGAGAGATGGGCCAAAGGCGACTTGGGCCTGAAGCGAGTACTTCGGTCTGTTGGTTTTAGACTTTCGGGCCGGGCCCGAAGAAGAAAGGCCGTTTCCTATGGCCGAGCCCTAGCGTGGAAGCCGATCCCTGAGGGACCCCGGGTTTATGAACCCGACAGAAAGGAAAAAAGGAAAAGGGAAAATGACCAAGCGAGCCACAGCTGACCAGCATAGACGGCCCAGCCTATACCCTCGCTCCCCTTCCCCTACACGTGAGGCCCAGCGGACAGCCAGCCCACGCCGCGACCTCGTCCCCAGCCGTGCGAGCTCCGCCCGAGTCGTGCTCTCCGATGCAACCAGCAATCCCGATGAAAAAAAAACCTAGATGCACCTGGGTCCATGCAAGGTCCCATGAGCCTCTCCACTCGATGGCGTTCACGAGACCTTGCATGGACCCAGGGTCCATCTAATTTTTTTCCAATCAGAAACAACTCGTGCCTAGTGCGCCACCCGCTAGGCGCTAGAGAGAGCCGCTCCCCTCTCTCACCGTCACTACAGGTGGCCCCTAGTGACCTACCTATGATCGTGGACCCTCTGTACTTTTCCCTCCCACGCGTTCAACGGCGTAAAGCGTTGCCCCCATCCACACCGTCCGCAGCGCCCCGCTCCCGCCGCGTGCACCAGTGATGACTGTAAGTATGTTCATCACACACACTGTGTTATGGGTTAACGTTCACGTGCCTTTTTTTCTCCTTCACCTTCCAATGACCATAACTTCTTGGTCCGAACTCCTGAACGGTGCGTATGAGTAGTCAAACAAAATATGATTCTACGAGCTGTACACATCTATGATCTAATAGTCCTTTCGAGCAATAGATAAAAACATTATTTTTTGTCATTCAATTAAAACTCCTAAGTAACTATTTATCACTTGTTCACTTTCTAACACCCAAAATGTTTTTACGGTGTTACAAGAACATAAAACATGGGCCACGTTATTGCGGTACGACACAGCCAGGCCTAGGCCCATTAAAGGCACGACTGATTAGTGTCGGGCTAAGATGGGCCCGCTTGTCCCTTCATGTCATGCTGTGCCAGCCCACGGGCTGTGCCTACGGCACAAGCATGACCCTACAAAGGGTCAGGTCATGTCGTGCTGGCCCATTGCCATCGAAACCAGTAGAGCTAGGACTTGGGCTGTGCCATTTGAGGCGGGTCACATGGTCTTTTAGCATGACACGAAGTACGTACGACACGAAATATTTTGGACCGTGCGGCACGAGAAGAACACGAAGGGCGTGTCGTGCCTAGGATCTCGGCATGGTGGGCTACATGGCACGGCCCGTATTTTGGGCCGTGCTTGGGCCGGCATGGCAACGCACACACATCTACAAATCTAAAATGCAATTTCCTAGCATTTATTATACTACATCTCATATAATTCTTGGATAGATTATGAAAATCATTAAAACTTTCATGAAAATAGTACACATAAGATATATTTTTTATATCACGAGCGAAAAAAGAAAACTAGCAGAGATATTTTTAGAGTCGTTCACGAGATCCTAATATATGGGTATGTTAAGCCTCGGGTTCATAGGTTCCCAACCAAGAGACCCCCAACTGACTCTACCAGGGTCGCCCGGGGCTCGAGGGCTATACCCATCGGGTACGCTCGCGCGTGCCCTCAGGCCAAGGAAACTAGCCGAGTCCGAGCGTGACCGCCATTTTCGCTCGGGGCTCGGGGGCTCAACTGAGCCTTAGGCTCCCAACCGACCTCTGGCGCTAGCCAAGGCCCGGGCAAGAGAAGGTACGCCCTGAGCCACTGAGGCTTGGGGGCTCCCAGGCGTTGCCCCGTAGGCATGGCATTGTCAACCTCTCCAAATCTCTTTTCTACTGTACATTGTGTTGTAACTCTCAAAATTTTGGGTGCTCTCGAGTATAACGATTATCAGCTATTGGACATAGGACATCGATTGGCCTGAACCAAGATAAACCATTGCGTCCCCTCTATGATTCTTGTGTTCTTGAGTCCCCGAACCACCGCCATGGTTCCGACCCCGCGCCAGTCGTGCTTGGGCCAGCACAACCCGAAGGCATGCCGGCGTGCCACGGGTCGTGCTTGGGCCAAAAAAAAGATTTGTCGTGCCATATCGGCACGGGCCAACGTGCCTAGAGGGCATGACCCAAGACGACACAAAGCACAAGGGGGGCAAGTCGCCGCTACGTCTACACCGGGCAAATGGCCACTGTTGCAGCACGTATGTCGGGGCATGGCGCCACATCCGCGCGCGGTGACCAAAGAGGGGAACATGGGGGGAGGGGGGAGGACGAGAGGGGTGGGGAGGGAAGTGGAGGGAGCATCGTGAGTCGCGAAGGTGAAGGGGAGAGCGTCGCGAGTCGAAAAGAAGAAGGGGAGTCACGAACAGGAAAGGCAAATCACGACCTCTCTTCAACCAGGTGAGGGTGGCAGCAGGATGGGAG